>NC_069502.1:1211303068-1211540568 GCF_027579735.1 Bombina bombina | reverse complement strand
ACAGCTAGACTGCAGGTAAGTGATTTTGTCTTCTAGGTCTTGGAGACTTCAGAAGAATATGTCATATGCAGTAGATTAAGGCTCTCAAACTAGCCAATTCTTGTATTTCTGATGCTAATATGACAAGACAAGAAGAACAGACTCAAAAGACAAAGTAATTTTCGTTCCTTTTGTAACGTCAAAGGTCAAAAGTCTTCCTCTCCCTCTTCCAAGCAGGTGTAGTCTGTTATGTTCTGTGTGTAGTCAGGATTAGAACACTCAGTTGTGTGCTGTTACCTTGTGTCTTGCACATATCATGAAGACTCTGCAGCAGGAACTTTAGATAACTTTTATTCAGCTACAGCCACATGGCTTATTCTCTAGCAGGTTCCATCAGTAAAACTAACATGGCTTCTGATGATGTCACAGAGACCCAGACACACCCAGGGGGTGTGGTGAGCTGAGCTTAAAGCTGCAGTAATCTTAACATCCCCTTTTTTCTCCAAAAAAAAAAATATATAAAAAAATAAACAATAATAAAAAAAAAAAAACAGACAGTGGATAATATTGTAACATACAACAAGTAACTAAACCATACACTTGAACTTAGAACAGTTTATCTTTATAGTCTATGTGCACAAGACCTAGGTCGCAGGCTAGAATTTAGTCACAGTTATGTTTTCTGCGATAAGTCCGCCTTCGGATTAGGTCATTCCTTGCTGAATAATCTCTCACTGAATCCTCACATTGCCATCTAGAAGGTGGCCTTCTGTTTCTAGAGGGCCGTAGAGTATTTGGTTCAGGAGAAATTGTCTGTGGAGGAGTACCCAATGGTTGTTGATCACCTGTGATATTTTGTTGTTGGACAGAATCATTCTGAGGTTGATCTGTTTCAGTTGTGTTCATTGCATTTTCATCCTCAGAAGACTCAGGTGGGCACCACACTCCATGCCAGATATCCTCACCATCTGAATCATTTGATATTTGTGTAGCTGGTTGAGATCTATGTCTCATTTGTTCTACATGGCGGGAAACTGTACCACCAGCTTGTAGTTGAACTTTAAACATTCTGTTGCCCATGCCTTGTATTATGACAGCTGGAATCCATTTATTTGGGCCATGGTAGTTTCTAACCCATACTCTGTCATGAAGAACAAATTCTGAAACGCTAGAAGTGTTCAACTCTTGTGTGGGATGTTCTGGTCTAACTTTATCCAGTGGAGTTCTCAGGCGTCTTCCAAACATTAACATTGCAGGTGATAGCCCAGTAGTGGCATGGGGTGTGTTTCGATAGTTAAACAAAAAATTAGAAAGGGAGTTTGGATTAAATTTTGATTTCTGAGAGACAGCTAAGTGGCGTTTTAAAGTTTGTACAAATCTTTCAGCCTGTCCATTAGAGGCTGGAAAATATGGAGCTGTCTTACAGTGTTTGATGTTATTTGTATCTAGAAAGGTTTCAAATTCGTGTGATATGAACTGTGGACCATTGTCTGAGACTAAAGTTTGTGGCAGTCCAAATCTTGCAAACATACTGGAAAGAACGACAATGGTTTGTTGTGTTGTAGTACTTGACATTTGAACTACTTCTGGCCACTTGGAATGAGCATCCACAGCCACCAAATACATTCGTCCATCCACTGGCCCCGCAAAATCAACATGGATTCTTGTCCACGGTTCATTTGGCCATGGCCAAGTTTTTGAGGTGTCCCTGCTGGGATTCCGCTGTGTCTGTGCACATGCATTGCAAGCAGCTACATAAGAAGCAATATCTGTATCCAATTTAGGCCACCAAAAATATTCTCGTGCTCTTTGCTTCATTTTTACTACACCCTGATGTGAGCTGTGTAGTAACTTTAATGCTAATGTTTGCAGTAAGTTCGGAATTATCACTCGTGACCCCCATAACAGACAGCCTGAGTCATGCACAATTTCCTTCTTCCTTGTAAAATATGGCTGAAGGTCAGAGCGAACCACTTTAGGCCACCCATGTTGAACAAAAGACTTGATTTCCTGTAAGGTAGAATCAGAGCATGTATAAGTAGCAATCACTTTGGAATTTAGATTTACAGGCTGTGGAGGGGTTTCTATGATTTTAGAAGATGTTGTCATGTGATGTACCATTGGTAATCTAGAAAACATATCCACATTCGTATGATCACTGTGGCATCAATATTTAATGGAGTAGTTGTAAGCCGCCAGCTGAAGTGCATAGCGCTGAAGTCGAGCAGCTGTTGTGTTGGAGATACCCTTCTGAGGGTGCAGAATGGACAAAAGTGGTTTATGATCCGTGATCAGAGTAAAAGGTCTGCCATATATATAAATGTGGAATTTCTTCACAGCCCAAATTATTGCTAAAGCTTCCCGATCAATCTGGGCATAATTTCTCTCCGACGGAGTTAAAGATCTGGACGCAAAAGACACAGGACGTTCAGACCCATCGGGCATAATGTGTGAAAGTACTGCGCCTAAACCATATGGTGAAGCATCACAGGCTAGTACCAAAGGCTTCTTAAGGTCATAGTGGACAAGGAGTCTTGATTCCAGAAGAAGCTGCTTAGAGCGTTCAAATGCTCGTGTACATAAGTCAGTCCAGGCCCACTGGTTTTTACTATCTAAAAGACGGTGTAGTGGATATAGTAAATGAGCCAAATTTGGTAAAAATCTGTGATAGTAATTGAGCAACCCCAAATAAGAACGTAGCTGAGATACATTAACAGGGGTGGGAGCATGAACCAGCGCTTTCACTTTTTCAGCAGTTGTGTGTAGACCAGTCTTGTCCACTACATGTGCACAATATTCTAAACTATTGCAGAAGAACTCACACTTTTCCATGTTAACTTTCAGTCCGAATTCCTGTAGGCGCTGTAAAACAGCTTCAACATTGGCTTTATGAGCAGCATCATTTTCACCAGTGATAAGCATGTCATCTAACATACAGTGGGTATGTGGAATACCTGCCAAGATCTCATCCATTATCCGTTGCCACACTGCAGGTGCTGGGGCAATGCCAAACACCATCCGCGTATACTGAAAAAGTCCTTTGTGAGTGTTGATAGTTAACAGGTGTCTGGAGTCTGGATGCACCTCTAATTGTAAGTATGCTTGATGCAAGTCAATTTTTGTAAATTTTTCACCCCCTGCCAGAGAACTAAACAATTCTTCAATCCGTGGTAAAGGATACTGGTCCACAAGTAATTGAGGGTTAAGGCCCACTCTGAAATCTCCACAGATGCGAATGTCCCCATTCTTTTTTCTGACAGGAACTATTGGGGAAGCCCATTCACTGCTAGACACTGGAACAATAATCCCCTGATTTCGTAGTCTTTCTAATTCTGCTTCAATTTTAGGTTTAAGTGCAAATGGTACAACTCTTGGTTTACAAAATTTTGGAATAGCATTTTCTTTTAGGTGAAGCTGAATCTGCTTGTCTTTCACTAAACCTAGGTTCCCATCAAATACAGTCTTATATTTGTGCTTTAGTGAATTAATCCAAGAAGAATTTGAATTCCCACTTTGGTCCAGCAGTTTGTTAAGTGGTAACTGTTGTGGTAACTTTGGCATGCCCAATGCTTGGATCCAGGATCTACCAAACAAAGGTGGTCCTCCTTTAGGTAAAATGTAGAGGCGTAGATTTTTAGTTATACCATTAAATGTCACTGTAGGTGATACACACCCAATAGGCTTTATTATTTCATTTGAATATGTTTGCATGGTGACAGCTGTTGGAACAATTGGTTGCCTTAGTCCCAGGCGGTTCCAATCAGCAGCTGTGATAACAGAGACTGCTGCTCCTGTGTCAACTTCCATAATGAGAGGTTTACCATCTATATTCACCTTTGCTTGCAGTTCTGGAATTTTATTCTCAAGGCTGTAGATCTGTAATGTGTATAATGGTTTGTCTTCCTCTGAATCAGTGTGTGGTGTATCTACTTGCACATGAAAAGCTGCACGTGACTTGCTGCCTTTCTTACTTTTATCTCTGTCTAAGGAACTTCTGCACACTCTCTTTGTATGACCAATCTTCCCACACCCATAGCAGGTGCTGTTCCTAAACCTGCAGGCATTTGCTGTGTGATTTGTGTAACCACATCTGTAACAGGCTGTCTGTGACCCTTGTCTAGCTGGATACTGTTTATTAAGGTGCATACTTGTATGAAAAACATCTATTTCCTTATCACAAACTGCCTGTGCTGGGGCCTGGAGCATTTGTGCATCTTTAGTAGCAAGTTCCATGACTGTAGCTATCTCTATAGCACGCTTTAGTGTTAAATCATCCTCTGCTAATAGTCTCTTTTGTACTGTACAGTCCATGAGTCCAATAACAAACATATCACGTAAAGCAGTGTTTAAATAATCACCAAATCTGCAGCTACTTGCTAGTTTCTTTAAACTGATCACATAAGTTTTAATGTCCTCATGCTGCAATTGCTTGCGTGTGTAAAACTTAAAGCGTTCTGATATCTCCAGAGGCTCAGGTAGGTAGTGGTCAGATAACAGGCAGATCAGGTCAGACAGAGGTTTAGCATTAGGTTTATCTGGTGAGAGACTGTCCCTTAATGTAGTGTAAGCTGCTGAGCCTATAGTTGTCAGAAACACAGCCACTTGCTTATCAGCTCCTATGTTATTTGCTGTACAATATAGCTCAAACTGTTCAACCCATGTGTCCCATCTGTCTGTGTCTGCTGCAAACACAGGTAAAGTGCCAATAAGTGCCATTATAGGGTCAGACCACAGATCCTCGTCGCCAGCTGTTATGTTCTGTGTGTAGTCAGGATTAGAACACTCAGTTGTGTGCTGTTACCTTGTGTCTTGCACATATCATGAAGACTCTGCAGCAGGAACTTTAGATAACTTTTATTCAGCTACAGCCACATGGCTTATTCTCTAGCAGGTTCCATCAGTAAAACTAACATGGCTTCTGATGATGTCACAGAGACCCAGACACACCCAGGGGGTGTGGTGAGCTGAGCTTAAAGCTGCAGTAATCTTAACATAGTCCAAGTCTTCTAGTAAGCCCAATAAGTCTTGGAATAAGGGGAAGCAATAAAAAAAAAACTCAGCTGAGTCTATGAGGCCCATTTATCAAGCTCCAAATGGAGCTGGAGGGCCTGTGTTTCTAGTGAGTCTTCAGACTCGCCAGAAACAGCAGTTATGAAGCAGCGGTCTAAAGACCGCTGCTCCATAACTCTGTTCGTCTGCTCCTAGCAGGCGGACAGGAATCGACACAATTCAACCCGATCGAGTACGATCGGGTTGATTGACACCTCCCATTGGCCGCTAGTCTGCAGGGGGCGGCGTTGCACCAGCAGCTCACAAGAGCTGCTGGTGCAATGCTAAATATGGAAAGCGTATTGCTCTCCGCATTCAGCAATGTCTGTCAGACCTGATCCGCTGTGTCGGATCAGGTCCAACAGACATTTGATAATTCGGCCTTTAAGTCAGCATGAAGGGTCGGCCCCCTGTTTTGTCAAGCATGGAGATGAGGCTGTGGACATAGTATCTCAAGGTTACAAAATAGAATTGAAAACTTTCCCTCCCAGGGGCAGATTCCACCTCTAAAGATTAGCTGCAGACAAGGTAAAAAGAGAGGCATTTTTGAACTGCGTTCAGGACCTTTCATCCCTGGGAGTGATTGTTCCAGTTCCAGTAAGAGAACAGGGTCTAGGATTTAATTAAAATCTGTTCGTGGATCCCAAAAAAGAGGGAACTTTTCGACCCATTTTAGACCTAAAGTGCCGCTACAATTTTCTCAGGGAACGGTCCTTCAAAATGGAAACCATTCATTCCATTCTTCCTTTGGTCCAAGAGGGTCAGTTCACGATGACCATAGACCTGAAGGACGCGTATCTTTATGTTCCCATCCACAGGGATCATCACAAGTTCCTGAGATTCGCCTTTCTAGACAAACACTTTCAGTTTGTGGCTCTTTTGCTTGGCCAGAATGTTTTCAAAGGTTCTGGGGGCTCTCTTGTCAGTGATCAGGTCTCTGGGAATTGCAGTGGTGCCACACCTGGACGACATATTGGTTCAAGCGCCATCTTTTAAAAAAAGCAAACTCTCATACAGAGATCTTGTTGTCTTTTCTACGTTCCCACGGTTGGAAAGTAAATCTGGAAAAGAGTTCCCTTGTTCCAACTACAAGGGTGGTTTTCTTAGGGACCATAATAGATTCCCTATCTATGAAAATGTTTCTGATGGAGGTCAGAAAATCCAAAATTCTCTCCTCCTGCCTATCTCTTCCATCTACTGTTCAGCCATCAGTGGCTCCATCTATGAAGGTAATTGATCTGATGGTCGCTTCCATGGACATCATTCCCTTTGCTCGATTCCATTTGAGAGCTCTGCAATTATGCATGCTCAGACAATGGAATGGAGACCATTCGGATCTGTCTCAGAGGATAGATCTAGACCAGTCAACAAGAGACCCTCTCCTGTGGTGGCTTTCTCAGGACCATCTGTCTCAGGACACATGCTTACGGAGACCTTCCTGGGTGATTGTGACCATGGACGCCAGTCTGCTAGGATGGGGAGCAGTCTAGGACTCGTTAAAGGCGCAGGGACTACGGACTTGGGAGGAGTCTGCTCTCCCCATAAACATCTTGGAGTTGAGAGTGATTTACAATGCTCTTATGGCTTGGCCTCAATTGTCCTTAGCCCAGTTTATCAGGTTTCAGTCGGACAACATCACCTTAGTGGCTTAGGCTTACATCAACCACCAGGGAGGAACTCGGAGTTCCTTAGCCATGAAGGAAGTGGCACTGATTATTCAATTGGTGGAAGCTCACAATTGTTGTCTATCTGCCATCCACATTCCTGGAGTGGACAATTGGGAATCGGATTTCCTATGCAGATAGACATTTCATCCCGGGGAGTGGGCATTCCATCCGGAGGTGTTCTCCATGTTAACCCTCAAATGGGGGTGCTGGAGTTGGATCTGATGGCGTCTTGGCAGAACGCCAAGCTTCTAAGGTACGGTTCAAGGTCAAGAGATCCTCAGGCCGCTCTGATAGATGTTCTGGCGGTTCCTTGGGATTTCGGTCTAGCATACCTGTTTCCTTTGCTTGCGCTCCTTCCATGAGTTATTGCTTGTATCAAACAAGAGAGAGCCTCGGAAATTCTAATAGCTCCTGCATGGTCTCGCAGGATCTGGAATCCAGACCTAGTGAAGATGTCTTCTCTGAGGAAGAACCTTCTAACTCAGGGTCCATTCCTCCATCCAAATCTTGTTTCTCTGAAGCTGACTGCTTGGAGATTGAACGCTTGGTTCTGTCTAAGCGTGGAGTCGGTCATTAAACCATGATCCAGGCTCGCAAGCCTGTTACTCGAAAAATTTACCATAAGGTATGACGTAAATACCCTTATTGGTGTGAATCTGAGGGCTACTCTTGGAGTAGGGTCAGGATTCCTAGAATTTTGTCTTTTCTCCAGGAAGGTCTGGAGAAAAGGTTGTCAGTCAGTTCTCTGAAAGGACAGATTTCTGCATTATCTATTTTGTTACACAAGCGTCTAGCGGATGTGCCAGATGTTCAATCTTTTTGTCAGGCCCTGGTCAGAATCAGGCTTGTGTTTAAAGTGTTGCTTCTCCTTGGAGCCTTTATCTTGTTCTTAAAGTTTTGCAGCAGGCTCAGGATGAGCCAATGCATTCCATAGATATTAAGTTGCTATCTTGGAAGGTTTTGTTTCTTATTGTTATCTCTTCTTCTGCTCGGAGAGTTTTGAAACTCTCGTCTTTGCAGTGTGATTCGCCTTACCTTATCTTTCATGCGGATAAGACGATTCTTCGTACTAAATTGGGATTTCTTCCTAAAGTGGTTTCTGATAGAAATATTAATCAGGAAATTGTTGTTCATTCTCTCTGTCCCAATCCTTCTTCTCATAAAGAATGTCTGTTGCACAACTTGGATGTTGTGCGTGTTCTAAAATTCGACCTACAGATGACAGGATTTTCACCAGTCTTCTGCCCTGTTTGTTTGTTTCTTAGGAAAGCGTAAGGATCAGAAGGTTAGTTCTATTTCTCTTTCCCTCTGGTTGAGAAGTATAATTCGTTTTGCTTATGAGACTGCTGGATAGCAGCCTCCTGAGAGAATCACAGCTCATTCCACTAGGGCTGTCTCCTCTTCTTGTGCTTTCAAAGATTAAGCTTCTGTGGACCAGCTTTGCAATGTTGCAACTTGGTCCTCTCTGCATACCTTTTCCAAATTTTACAAATTTAATACTTTTGCCTCGACTGAGGCCTCTTTTGGAAGAAAGGTTCTTCAAGCGGTGGTGCCTTCTGTTTAGGTCTGCCTGTCTTGTTCTCCCTCCCTGTTCATTCTGTGTCCTCTAGCTTGGGTATTGGTTCCCACTAGTAACTGAATGATGTTGTGGACTCTCCATAAAGCATAAACAAAATTTATGCTTACCTGATAATTTTTTTTCTTTCTGGATATGGAGAGTCCACAACCCCACCCTTTATTAAGACAGTTATTTTTGACTAAACCTCAGGCACCTCTACACCTTTGTGTTATTCTTTTTCCATTTCCCCTTCGGTCGAATGACTGGGGATTATGGGTAGGGGAGTGACACTTAACAGCTTTGCTCTGGTACTCTTTGCCTCCTCCTGCTGGCCAGGAGTGATATTCCCACTAGTAATTGAATGACGTCATGGACTCTCCATATCTGGAAAGAAAGAAATGTATCAGGTAAGCATACATTTTGTTTTCTACATATATCTGATGTTTTTTTGTACAATATATATTTATACCTATAAATATATAGATGAATATATATAGGTATAGCTACATACAGATATATATATATAGGAATATCTATTAATAAATACTTAGAACATATTCTGCTATGTGCAGAACATTGGAATGTGACATATTTAAAGGGACAGTCTACAATAGAATGTGTATTGTTTTAAAAGATAGATAATACCTTTATTACCCATTCCCCAGTTTTGCATAACCAACACAGTTATATTAATAAACTTTTTACCTCTGTGATTACCTTGTATCTAAGAACCTTCTTCCAGCCCCCTGATCACATGACTGTGACTGTTTATTATCTATTGACTTGCATTTAGTATTGTTTTGTGATAACTCTTAAATAACTTTCTGTGCATTAACATCGTGTTATCTATATGACCCACATGAACTTATCAGTCTCTTGTGAAAAGGAATTTAAAAAGCATGTGATAAGAGTCAGCCCTCGAGGACTTAGGAATTAGCATATGAGCCTACCTAGGTTTTGTTTCAAATAAGAATACCAAGAGAACAAAGCAAATTTGATGATAAAAGTACATTGGAAAGTTGATTAAAATTACAAGTCCTATCTGAATAATGAAAGTTTAATTTTGACTAGACTGTCCCTTTAAAGTAAATACATAGTATAACACTTGATTAAGTTTTAATATTGCATAAATATGCTTTTTTATGTTTTCATCTACTGAATTGCATAGGGCTCAAATGCATATATATATATATATATATATATATATATATATATATATACATACACACACACACACACATATATATATATATATATATATATATATATATATATACACACATCAAAAACGGAACGGCACTCACTGGGTCTTAATTTACAGATACTTTAATATATATTAAAGTATCTGTAAATTAAGACCCAGTGAGTGCCGTTCCGTTTTTGATGCACATATGAATCCTTATTGAGCACTGAAAGACTGAAGGGTTACTGGAGTGCTTTACCTAGTGTTGATGTATATATATATATATATATATATATATATATATATATATATGTCTATGTATGTGTACATATGTATTTATGTGTTTATATATGTACACACCTGTAAATACATATGTACACACCTATAAATACATATGTACACACCTATAAATACATATGTACACACCTATAAATACATATGTACACACCTATAAATACATATGTACACACCTATAAATACATATGTACACACCTATAAATACATATATATATACACACCTATAAATACATATATATATATATATATATATATACACACCTATAAATACATATATATATATATACACACCTATAAATACATATATACACAACTATAAATACATATATACACACCTATAAATACATATATACACACCTATAAATACATATGTACACACCTATAAATACATATATATATACACACCTATAAATACATATATATATATATATATATATATATATACACACCTATAAATACATATATATATATATATATATATATACACACCTATAAATACATATATACACAACTATAAATACATATATACACACCTATAAATACATATATACACACCTATAAATACATATGTACACACCTATAAATACATATGTACACACTTATAAATACATATGTACACACTTATAAATACATATGTACACACCTATAAATACATAAATACACACCTATAAATATATATGTACACACCTATAAATACACACCTACAAATATATATATATATATATATATATATATATATATACACACACCTATAAATACATATGTACACAATGTACAAAATGCTTTAGCGCTAAGGAGATATTAAACGTGACTCATCATAATGTCTTTATGAGTGCAAATGTCCTGACAAACAGACCTATTAGTCTTATGGTCTGTATTGTATTTGTATCTTATTAGGCCAGTAGATATATTATACTCACTTCTGTCACAATATCACAATACTACTGACACACAGCAAAGTTCTTGGTAAATACAGCAACCTGATCTGTATCCACATACTGTACACGTCACAGGCTATATCATTTAAAGGGAGAGTTAACTCAAAAAATGTTTATTGTTTAAAAAGATATACATGATATATTTATATATCATTTTGGTTGTACAAAGTTGAAGAATGGGTAGAAAAAAGGCATTATCTATATTTTTAAATAATAACAATTTTTGTGTTGACTGTCACTTTAATTATCCTTATCATTATGTCTCTTCTAAAGTTCTTCATCTGATTTACTCAACCACCCTTAGGATCATATGGGCAGAACTCACCCTTCTTGTGAGAGGCCTCGGAGAAGCCGTATCCTGGAATAGATGGACAAATCACCTCAAAGACAATGTTTGGGTTCAGACCATGTTTGGCTGGCTCGGTCAGCAGTGGAATAATACGATAAAATTCATAGAAGGACCCAGGCCAACCATGAATCATAAGCAGCGGAAGCGATTTCTGTCCAGGGGCAAGGTTTGTAGGTTTCACGTGTACAAAATGCACATCCAGACCTAGAAGCAAAAAAGTATTTTAGTTAATTTTATTGATTTGTTTTACACTGATGATAAGCTGGGAATCAGATTCTGTGTGGTACAGTTCTTAAATGCCAAATTTGCATAAAGTAAATGATATGTATAATAAATAAATAATTGATGTAGGAACATTTGGTCCTCTAAGATTATCATTTTAGTTTGTTTTTGGATTACGTATAATATTTTTTTTATTTAATATTTTAAAGTATGTAATAAAGATGAAAACTTAAAAAAAAAATGAAAGGACATAAATTAATAGTAAAAACAGTATTAGAAAAGGAGACTGTAGTGTAAATATCAGCAGCTTTTCTGTGTAACATTAGTTAAGGTCACCAGAACATTCAGCTTTGGACAAATACATACTTGTCTGAATTTATTCCGTTTCAGCGAGTCGCCCAATACAATCAACTGAATACAGTTTTGGACAAAACGGACAAGAACAAACAATTGCTTTACCAAAACTGTTAATACATTCTTCATGCAATTTGGTACCAAAAATGGTGCAGGAAGAGGGGAAAAGAGCAGTATTGTTCTGCTAATCAGCTCCTTTGTTTGTAATGATGTACAGGGGTTTGTTTGTAATGATGTACAGGGGTTTGTTTGTAATGATGTACAGGGGTTTGTTTGTAATGATGTACAGGGGTTTGTTTGTAATGATGTACAGGGGTTTGTTGGAAGACATTGAGGTTAAGTTGGAAAAATAAGATAATGATTAGTGATGTAGCAAACCTAAAATTTTGCGTTCGCGAACGGCGGACACGAACTTCCGCAACTGTTCACGAACGGGCGAACCGGGCGAATCGCCATAGACTTCAATAGGCAGGCGAATTTTAAAACCCATAGGGACTCTTTCTGGCCACAATAGTGATGGAAAAGTTGTTTCAAGGGTACTAACACCTGGACTGTGGCATGCCGGAGGGGGATCCATGGCAAAACTCCCATGGAAAATTACATAGTTGATGCAGAGTCTGGTTTTAATCCATAAAGGGCATAAATCACCTAACATTCCTAAATTGTTTGGAATAACGTGCTTTAAAACAACAGGTATGTACACTACTGTTACACCAGATATGAGTTGCAATGGGGTGACACTGTGCCCTGGCAGGCAGGCACTGAAACGCACACGTGTGAAGGAAACTGACTGCTATTATTTAACACAGTCAAAAAAGTGTTGTTTTTTTAAATCTACACTACTGTTACACCACATATGAGTTGCACTGGGGTGACACTGTGCCCTGGCAGGCAGGCACTTAAACGCACACGTGTGAAGGAAACTGACTGCTATTATTTAACACAGTCAAAAAAGTGTTGTTTTTTTTAAATGTACACTACTGTTACACCAGATATGAGTTGCACTGGGGTGACACTGTGCCCTGGCAGGCAGGCACTGAAACGCACACGTGTGAAGGAAACTGACTGCTATTATTTAACACAGTAAAAAAAGTGTGTGTTTTTTTAAATCTACACTACTGTTACACCACATATGAGTTGCACTGGGGTGACACTGTGCCCTGGCAGGCAGGAACTTAAACGCACACGTGTGAAGGAAACTGACTGCTATTATTTAACACAGTCAAAAAAGTGTTGTTTTTTTTAAATGTACACTACTGTTACACCAGATATGAGTGGTGGCACTGGGCAAGTGGGCACAGTATACGCTGTTAGCCTGACACACACGCTGGCAGGCAGGCAGGCAACTGCAATTAGATTACACAGGAAAAAAAAAAAAGCAGACTGATGTTCTAGCCCTAAAAAGGGCTTTTTGGGGTGCTGTCCTTACAGCAGAGATCAGATGAGTCCTTCAGGACTGTAGTGGACACACTAGCCTAGCTATCGATTTCCCTATTAAATCAGCAGCAGCTACACTGTCCCTCCTCTCACTAAGAATGCAGCTTCCGAATGAATCTAAAATGGATGCTGTCCAGGAGGTGGGAGGGTCTGCTGCTGATTGGCTGGAATGTTCCTGCTGACTGTGAGGTACAGGGTCAAAGTATTACTCAATGATGACGAATAGGGGGCGGATCGAACATCGCATATGTTCGCCCGCCGTGGCGAACGCGAACATGCTATGTTCGCCGGGAACAATTCGCAACATCACTACTAATGATTTGTTAGAAAATGATGTAGGTTTGGATGAGATTGCAAAGGTTGTTAGGAGTTTTAAGAATGGGAAGGTACCAGGTTGTGATGGTTTGCCTGTTGAATTTTATTCTTGTTTTTAGAATTTGATTGGGGTGGATATGATGGATGTTTGTAAGTTTGTTTTGAGAATGCATGTTTTGTCTGTTTCCATGTGGAAAGGTTTAATTGATTTGTTATTTAAAAGGGTGACAAGAGAGATTTGAGGAATTGGAGGCTGATTATGTTGTTGAGTGTTAACTATAAGGTTGTTGCAAAGGTTTTGGCAAATACAGGGAGTGCAGAATTATTAGGCAAGTTGTATTTTTGAGGATTCATTTTATTATTGAACAACAACCATGTTCTCAATGAACCCAAAAAACTCATTAATATCAAAGCTGAATAGTTTTGGAAGTAGTTTTTAGTTTGTTTTTAGTTATAGCTATTTTAGGGGGATATCTGTGTGTGCAGGTGACTATTACTGTGCATAATTATTTGGCAACTTAACAAAAAACAAATATATACCCATTTCAATTATTTATTTTTACCAGTGAAACCAATATAACATCTCAACATTCACAAATATACATTTCTGACATTCAAAAACAAAACAAAAACAAATCAGTGACCAATATAGCCACCTTTCTTTGCAAGGACACTCAAAAGCCTGCCATCCATGGATTCTGTCAGTGTTTTGATCTGTTCACCATCAACATTGCGCGCAGCAGCAACCACAGCCTCCCAGACACTGTTCAGAGAGGTGTACTGTTTTCCCTCCTTGTAAATCTCCCATTTGATATGGACCACAGGTTCTCAATGGGGTTAAGATCAGGTGAACAAGGAGGCCATGTCATTAGATTTTCTTCTTTTATACCCTTTCTTGCCAGCCACGCTGTGGAGTACTTGGACGCGTGTGATGGAGCATTGTCCTGCATGAAAATCATGTTTTTCTTGAAGGATGCAGACTTCTTCCTGTACCACTGCTTGAAGACGGTGTCTTCCAGAAACTGGCAGTAGGACTGGGAGTTGAGCTTGACTCCATCCTCAACCCGAAAAGGCCCCACAAGCTCATCTTTGATGATACCAGCCCAAACCAGTACTCCACCTCCACCTTGCTGGCGTCTGAGTCGGACTGGAGCTCACTGCCCTTTACCAATCCAGCCACGGGCCCATCCATCTGGCCCATCAAGACTCACTCTCATTTCATCAGTCCATAAAACCTTAGAAAAATCAGTCTTGAGATATTTCTTGGCCCAGTCTTGACGTTTCAGCTTGTGCGTCTTGTTCAGTGGTGGTCGTCTTTCAGCCTTTCTTACCTTGGCCATGTCTCTGAGTATTGCACACCTTGTGCTTTTGGGCACTCCAGTGATGTTGCAGCTCTGAAATATGGCCAAACTGGTGGCAAGTGGCATCTTGGCAGCTGCACGCTTGACTTTTCTCAGTTCATGGGCAGTTATTTTGCGCCTTGGTTTTTCCACAGCTTCTTGCAACCCTGTTGACTATTTTGAATGAAACGCTTGATTGTTCGATGATCACGCTTCAGAAGCTTTGCAATTTTAAGAGTGCTGCATCCCTCTGCAAGATATCTCACTATTTTTGACTTTTCTGAGCCTGTCAAGTCCTTCTTTTGACCCATTTTGCCAAAGGAAAGGAAGTTGCCTAATAATTATGCACACCTGATATAAGGTGTTGATGTCATTAGACCACACCCCTTCTCATTACAGAGATGCACATCACCTAATATGCTTAATTGGTAGTAGGCTTTCAAGCCTATACAGCTTGGAGTAAGACAACATGCATAAAGAGGATGATGTGGTCAAAATACTCATTTGCCTAATAATTCTGCACTCCCTGTAGACTATGTGGAGTAATTGGTAAGGTTGTGGGTGAAGAGCTAGGGGTAGATTTATCATTGTGTGGACAGAAATGATCTGCTGTAGCGATCATGTCCACCGCACATCGATAAATGCCGACAGCATACACTGTTGGCATTTATCATTGCACAAACAATTCTGGTGAACTGCTTGTGCAATGCCGCCTGTAGATTCGCAGTCAATCCCCGCTAGCAGGGGGTGTCGATCAACCTGATCATATGAGATCGGGCTGATTGCTGTACGCCGCCCCAGAGGCAGCGGGGAGTTATGGAGCAGCGGTCTTTAGACCGCTGCTTCTTAACTCCTGTTTCCGGCGAGCCTAAAGGCTTGTGCGGAAACAGAGGCAATGGGGCCAATACAGACCTTGTTAAATCGGCCCCCAAGTGTGTGCTGTTGCTAGCGTCAGATTTCTGAAAGTTTTTTTGTTACTATGTGATGTACTGTGGTATGTGAGAGCGAGGATGAAGTCTGTTGCTGTTGCTATTGTGGATTTTGAAAAAGCGTATGATAGGGTAGTGCATGACTTTATGTTTCATGTTTTAGAACATTTAGGTTTTTCTGGTAAAATTATTGGATGGTTTAAATGTTTGTATTGAGTCAGGTTCAGGTTAATGGTTTTTTGACTAAGGAATTTTGTGTTAAATCTGGAGTGCATCAAGGATGTCCTTTGTCTCCTGTGTTATTTGGATGTGTCATTGAGCTATTGTTAACTAGTTTGAGGAAGGATACATTAGTTAGAGGTGTGAGTGTTCCTGGCAGTAATACAAGGTGTTTGAAAGTGATTGTTTATATGGATGATGTGAGTGTGGTATGTGAGACTCAGGCTGGTTTGAGGAGGGTGAAAACTTTGGTTGAATGTTTGTGTATGGCTAGTGGTTTCAGAGGTAATTGGAATAAGTGTAAACTTAAAGTTTTTGGTGATGATAGGGAGATTGATTTGTGTGGATGCCTGTGACTGATGGTGCAATTGAGGTGTTGGGTGTGAAAATTGATGTGGATTTGAAAGACATGGAAAGTTGGGAGAATTTTTTTGCTAAAGTGAGTAGAAAACTTCAGTTTTGGTCTCTAAGGACTTTTTCTTTGGAAGGAAAAATTATACACCTAGATTACGAGTTTTGCGTTGCGGCTTTTAACGCTGAAAAAATTGCAATTTCAGTGTAAAAGCAGGAACGCACTATTGGGAGTTGTGGCGGTATAGCTATACTGCAAGCATTGTAGCCTGTAACACAACGTCAATCCCGCATTTAGAAAAAAATAAGTTTTTGTGTGGGATTTCCATAACGTCAGTATTACAGGTTGTGCGGTGAGGCTAAAATGCTTGCATTACAGCCTATGCTGACACGATCTGATTTGAACTCATCCTATTGGCTGATTTGAATTTGAAGAATCAAATAAGCCAATAGTAATGCAAGGGACGCCATTTAAAAAAAGGCTACCTTGCATTCAACTTCAGTGTAAGGCAGCGACCGTATGAAGAGGACGCTCTGTGCAGGATGGGATCAGCTTCCAGGATGGCTCCGCTCTGCGCCGCCGGGATGAAGATAGAAGACGCCCCCGGGATGGATGAAGACCTCGCCGCCTGGATGTCCAGACTTCAGAAACCGTGAAAAGATCTTCTGGGGTTAGTGTTAGGTTTTTTGTTTTTTTTTGGGTGGTTTATTTTTTAGATTAGGGATAGGCACTTGAAAAAGAGTTAAATGGCCTTTTAAGGGTAATGCAAAAGAGCTGAATGCTCTTTTAAGGGCAATGCCCATACAAATGCCCCTTTAGGGGCAATGGGTAGCTTAGTTTTTTTTTAGAGTTAGGTTTTTTATTCTGGGGGGTTGGTTGGGTGGTGGGCTTTACTGTTGGGGGACTTTGTATTTTGCTGATTTCTTTAGGGCAATGCCCTACAAAAGGCCCTGGGTGTTTTTATTTTGGGGGGGCTTTTTTATTTTTATAGGGCTATTAGATTAGATGTAATTGTTTTTATTTTTGATAATTTTGTTTATTTTTTGTAATCTTAGTGTTTTTTATTTTTCATGATTTTAGTGTTTATTATTTTTGGTAAACTTAGATTTTTTTAAATTTTTCGTAGGATTTGGGGTTTTTTTTGTTGTAATTTAGATTTTTTAATCTTTTTCGTAGTGTTAGTTTTTTTTAAATTTGTAATTTAGATATTTTAATTGGTAGTATTTTTTTTTATTAGATTAGATATGTTAGGTTAATTTATAGTTTTAATGGTAGGATTATTTTTATTTCACAGGTAAGTTTTTATTTATTTAAATAGAGTTATATTGTAATTTTAATTTAAAGTTAGGGGGGTGTTAGGTTTAGTTTAATTTAGTGTTTTGCGATGTGGGGGGCTGTCAGTTTAGGGGTAAATAGGTTTATTTAGTGGCGGAGATGTGGGAGGCCAGAGGTTTAGGGGTTAATAACTTTATTTAGTGGTGGGGAAGTCGGGGAGCAGCAAAATAGGGGTTAATAGCTTTATTATAGCGGTGGCGATATTGGGTGCGTGGAAATAGGGGTTAATAACTTTATTACAGAGGCGGCGATGTCGGGGAGCGGCAGAATAGGGGTTAATAACTAGTGATGTCGCGAACAGTTCGCTGGAGAACAGTTCCCGGCGAACATAGCTTGTTCGCGTTCGCCGCTGCGGGCGAACATATGCGATGTTCGATTTGCCCCCTATTCTTTATCATTGAGTAAACTTTGACCTTGTATCTCACAGCCTGATGACACATTTCAGCCAATCAGCAGCAGACACTCCCTCACAGACCCTCCCAGCTTCTGGGCAGCAGCCATTTTAGATTCATTACGATCTTGCTTTCTTAGTGAGAGGAGGTTTAGTGTTGCTGCTGCTGACATTATAGGGAAATAGATAGCTAGGCTAGTGTATTTAGTGTCCAGTACAGTCCTGAAGGACTCATCTAATCTCTGCTGTAAGGACAGCACCCCAAAAAACCCTTTTTAGGGCTAGAACTTCAGTTTTTTTCAGTCTTTTGGTTAATTGCTCTGTGCCAGCCACCACTCATATCTGCTTAACAACAAAACTTTTAAATCATTTTGCTAGTGTAATCTAATTTCATTTTCTATCAGGCCTGTGTGTCAGGCTCACACAGCATATACTGTGGCTAATTGCTCTGTGCCAGCCACCACTCATATCTGCTTAACATTAGTGTAAATTTAAACCAAAAAACTTTTAAATCATTTTGCTAGTGTAATCTAATTTCATTTTCTATCAGGCCTGTGTCTCAGGCTCACACAGCATAGACTGTGGTTAATTGCTCTGTGCCACTACTGATATCTGCTTAACAATCATTAGTGTAAATTTAAAAAAAAAAAAAACTTTAAAATCATTTTGCTAGTGTAATCTAATTTCATTTTCCATCAGGCCTGTGTGTCAGGCACACATCATATAGTGTGATTAATAGCTCTTTTTTCCACCACTTATATCTGGTGTAACATTAGTGTAAAATTTTAATAATTTTTTTTTACATCAGTCCTCTTCTAGTGTTATTTAATGTTAGTTGCCAGGCCAGCCTGGCTGCCATTAGTGCCAGCCTGTGTGTCAGGCTGCCATCATATACTGTGCCTACTTCCATCCTTAGTGCCAGTCCACCACTCCTATCTGGTGTAACATTATTTTAAATTTTGTAAAAAAAAATAATTTTACATCAGTCTTCTAGTGTTATTTAATTTTAGTTGCCAGGCCAGACTGCCACTAGTCCCAGCCTGTGTGTCAGGCTGCCAGCACATACTGTGCCTACTTCTATCCTGAGTGCCATCACTCCTATCTGTTGTAACATTACTGTAATTTTTTTGTTATTTAATTGCAGTTGCCTGTCTGCCAGCGTGTGTGCCAGGCCCACTTTCCAACTAGTGCCACCAATTATATTTGTTATTACAGTAGTGTTAATATTTAAAATTAAAACTTTTTTGACTGTGAATCATCAGTCTGCTAGTGCAATTGAATTGCAGTTTCCTGCCTGCCAGCGTGTGTGCCAGGCCCACTTGCCAACGAGTGCCACCAATCATATTTGTTATAACAGTATTTTAAATATTTTAAAAAAAACTTTTTTGACTGTGAAGCATCAGTCAGCTAGTGTAATTTAAATGCAGTTGCCTTCCTCCCAGCGTGTGTGCCAGGCCCACTTGCCAACTAGTGCCACCAATCATATTTGTTATAACAGTAGTGTAAAATTACAAAAAAAATATTTTTTGACTGTGAAAGATCAGTCTGCTAGTGTAATCTAATTGAAGTTTCCTGCCTGCCAGCGTGTGTGCCAGGCCCACTTGCTGCCAACTATTGCCACCAATCATATTTGTTATAACAGTTTTGAAAATATTTAAAATCAAAACTTTTTTGACTGTGAATCATCAGTCTGCTAGTGCAATTGAATTGCAGTTGCCTGCCTGCCAGCGTGTGTGCCAGGCCCACTTTCCAACTAGTGCCACCAATCATATTTGTTATAACAGTAGTGTAAATATTTTTTAAAAAAATTTTTTGACTGTGAAACATCAGTCTGTTAGTGTAATCTAATTGAAGTTGCCTGCCTGCCTGCCAGCGTGTGTGCCAGACCCACTTGACAAGTTAGTGGCACCACTCATAACCCACGTTATTCCAAACAATTTAGGAATGTTAGGTGATTTAGGCCCTTTATGGCTTAAAACCAGACTCTGCATCAACTATGTAATTTTTCGTGGGAGTTTTGCCATGGATCCCCCTCCGGCATGCCAGAGTCCAGGTGTTAGTCCCCTTGAAACAACTTTTCCATCACTATTGTGGCCAGAAAGAGTCCCTGTGGGTTTTAAAATTCGCCTGCCCATTGAAGTCAATGGCGGTTCGCCCGGTTCGCGAACATTTGCGGAAGTTCGCGTTCGCCATTCGCGAACGCAAAATTTTAGGTTCGCAACATCACTATTAATAACTTTATTATAGTGGCGGTGCTGTCTGGGAGCGGCGGGATAGGGGTTAATAACTTTTATTAGTGGCAGCAATGTTGGGAGCAGCAGATTAGGGGTTAATAACTTTTTTAGGTGTCAGCGATGTCGGGAGCGGCAGATTAGGGGTGTTTAGACTAGGGGTTTATGTTAGGGTGTTAGGTTTAAAGGGACAGTATGGTATAAAATTGTTTTTCCCTTAATGTGTTTCCAATTACTTTTTTTACCAGCTGCAGAGTATAAAAATGTATGAGATTTGCTTTTTCAAGGCTTATTTGTGTATATGAATTGGCTGATTTTGTGTTTTGAAGCCACAACCTAATAAAATGGGTTGAGCTTGTAGGTATAATCAGATCTCACTACTTTATCACATTGTGTACATATACCTGCTTCTTTATCTTATATCTGTCCATAAACCAATCACCAATACTTGGAGAGAACAACGGGAAATTAACATTTTTGTTACCTTATCTCTTCTATATGCTGGTTACTAACTAACAAACTGCCTACTGACATCTGCTAAGGAATGCTGAGTTAACCTACTGTCTCCTCTGCTTTCAGGTACGTGAATTAAGGCCCTGCATTGAAATCCTGCTATATTCCCTGCTTTTCTGTCATTTTACACCAAGTCTCTCTTTTTGGTACGTGAATTAAGGCCCTGCATTGAAATCCTGCTATATTCCCTGCTTTTGTCATTTTACACCAAGTCTCTCTTTTTGGTACGTGAATTAAGGCCCTGCATTGAAATCCTGCTATATTCCCTGCTTTTCTGTCATTTTACACCAAGTCTCTCTTTTTGGTACGTGAATTAAGGCCCTGCATTGAAATCCTGCTATATTCCCTGCTTTTCTGTCATTTTACACCAAGTCTCTCTTTTTGGTACGTGAATTAAGACCCTGCATTGAAATCCTGCTATATTCCCTGCTTTTCTGTCATTTTACACCAAGTCTCTCTGTGTATATATATATATATATATTGAGCACATGAATTTAGGCTGCTAAAACTAAGTCCTGCATTTTTTGTAATGATTTTCCCCAATATCTCAATTCTAATGTCTAGTTAATTGCCATGTGATGCTCACTCCTTATCAATACTTGCTATAACTCTAAAATTTATAGTTTTCTTATGTCACAGTTTTAACCCCCTCCACATTTTATTGTCTGTTTACTTAACTCATCTCACCCTGACCAGATTCTAACATTCCAATTGGCCTTACCAACTGTCTTTGATTAGCAATTAACTAAATTTAGTGGACTCAGCTGACTGCCCTACCTGTATATATTGCAGACTAGCTTGGGGAAGTGCATTGCACAGGGGTGTGTGCATTGGTTACAGGGCTGTGTACTTTTTAACAATAGCATATCTTCACATTTTCAAAGTGAACATTTGAGGCACAAATTTTTAAGAATTATACAAGAATTGGGCAATGGGCAAGACACAAGGCAAGTACTCTTGTAATACTGTGTTTTATGTATCTCATTGTATCCTTTTGCAAGTGCTGCTGTAACACTGTGTCTTATGTGTTTACTTGGTTCCCACTTTCATAATAATGCTCAATATCTTCATATTCCTTTTTGCTACCTCTTGTCTCTATAACAAACTACATTACTCACTTACTCCTTCTCCCTCTCCACCTGCACTGTTCATTAGCCCATCTCTCTTATACTCACCTTACTTTTGTACTCATGAACTTTATCTATTCCTAAACACTCACTCTCCCCCCTGCACTTCAGCCAAACAACAGTCTCATTGCTGCAAATCTGCTTCTCATCTCATGTCACTCTCCCTCTTGCTCATACTAGCTGCTGGCGACATCTCCCCTAATCCTGGTCCCTCACAACCTCCTAGCCTTTCACATCCTTGTGTGCCTTTCAATAGACTTCATAAACTAAACTCTAGTAACCTTAATCGCATTCCTCTTACATCTAAAAACCCCTCCCCCTTCACTTGTGCACTCTGGAACTCTCGCTCTGTTTGCAACAAGCTCACTTCAATCCATGATCTCTTTATCTCCCACTCTCTTAACCTTCTGGCTCTTACAGAAACATGGCTCTCTGCTTCAGACACAGCATCCACTGCTGCACTGTCACATGGGGGTCTCCATTTCAGCCACACTCCTGGGTCTGGCAATAGACAAGGAGGTGGTGTCGGCATTCTACTTTCCTCTCGTTGCACCTTCCAACAAATACAGCCCTTCTCTTCACTCACATTTTCTTCATTTGAAGCACACATGATTCGGTTATTCTCTCCCCTCTCTATACGTGTTGCAGTCATATACCGCCCCCCTGGCTCCCCAACTCAATTTTTAGATCACTTTGCTGTCTGGCTTCCTTATTTCCTTTCCTCAGACACCCCTGCCCTCATTCTTGGCGACTTTAACATCCCTCTTGACAATCCCAATGCCTCCTCTGCAATACAACTTCTTCAACTGACTTCCTCTTTCGGCCTGTCACAATGGACTGACTCTCCCACTCACAAAGATGGTCATTCCCTTGATCTGATTTTCATCTATCGATGCACTCTTTCAAATTTAACAAACTCCCCTTTTCCTCTCTCTGACCATCATCTCCTAACTTGCAACATCACTTCCCTACCTACAACTCCCCCTCCCTCTACCCCTCACACCAAACTGCACAGAAGCACTAAGTCACTAGATCTGCATCAGCTCGCTAGCTCTCTCAATCCTCTCCTCTCATCCATCACCTCCTTTTCCTGCCCTGACCAATCTATCTGCCAGTATAATTCCACCCTTACATCGGTCATTGACACTCTGGCCCCTCAAACCTTAGCTCAGAAACCACATCCTCATCCCCAGCCCTGGCATACTCCTCTGACACGATACCTACGCAGATGCTCCCGTACTGCTGAGTGACATTGGAGGAAATCTCGGAGTTTAGCTGACTTTCTTCACTACAAGTTCATCCTGAACTCCTACTATTCTGCCCTTAATCTTTATAAGCAACATTATTTTTCTAATCTCATCTCTACTCTTTCCTCTAACCCTAAAGGTCTGTTCTCCATGTTCAACACTCTTCTTCGCCCACCCCCGCCTCCTAACACAACCTCTCTCTCAGCTCAAGATTTTGCAAGCCACTTCAACAGTAAAATTGACTCCATCAGAAGTGAAATCAGCTCTCAACATACTTCCAATCTCCCACCCCCTCAAAAGCTCACGATCACCCAAAACCCAAATATCCAAAAATGCAGCTCTTTTGCCCCTGTTAATGAGGATGAAGTTTCTGCCCTTATACTGTCCTCCCACCTCACTACCTGTCCCCTCGACCCCATCCCCTCACAGCAACTCCCCTCCCTCTCTTCTACCCTCACCCCCATACTCACACACATTTTCAACCTCTCCCTCAGCACTGGTATATTTCCCTCATCTCTAAAACATGCACTGGTCACACCTATCCTCAAAAAAACTTCCCTTGATCCAACCTCCCCATCCAATTACCGCCCTATTTCCCTACTCCCTCTTGCCTCAAAGCTCCTCGAAAAGCTAGTTTACGCACGTCTATCCCATTTCCTTACACTAAACTCTCTTCTTGACCCACTGCAATCTGGATTTCGTTCCCATCACTCTACAGAGACAGCAACTGTCAAGGTTACCAATGACCTACTTACAGCAAAAACCAAAGGCCACTTCTCTCTGCTTATCCTCCTTGACCTGTCTGTAGCCTTTGACACTGTTGACCACCCTCTTCTGCTCCAAACCCTCCAATCCTTCGGCATCTGTGACACAGCCCTCTCGTGGTTCTCTTCCTATCTGACTAACCGTACATTTAGTGTAGCCTTCTCCGGAGCATCCTCTGCCCCGTTACCATTTTCTGTTGGGGTACCTCAAGGCTCTGTCCTTGGTCCCCTTCTCTTTTCAATCTACACGTCGTCACTAGGTTCCTTAATAAAGTCCCATGGGCTTCAATACCATTTGTATGCCGATGACACCCAAATCTACCTCTCTGCACCAGACCTACCTCCTTCCTTACTAACCCGTGTCACTAACTGTCTTTCTCACATCTCATCTTGGATGTCCTCTCACTACCTTAAGCTAAATCTCTCCAAAACTGAACTCCTTATTTTTCCCCCTTCTTCCAATGTCTCCACCCCCAAAATTTCTATAACTGTTGATAATTCCATCATTACCCCTACCCCGCACGCCCGATGTCTTGGGGTCACACTTGACTCAGATCTTTCCTTCACTCCTCACATTCAGTCCTTGGCTAAAACCTGCCACTTCCACCTTAAAAACATTGCTAAAATTAGACATTTCCTTACACAAGATACAACCAAGATTTTAATCCACTCACTCATCCTTTCCCGCCTCGACTACTGCAATTCCGTCCTCTCTGGTCTACCTAGCTGCCACATAGCTCCTTTACAATCCATTATGAATGCCTCTGCCAGGCTCATCTTCCTTACTCGTCGCTCTTCATCTGCTGCACCTCTCTGCCAATCCCTTCACTGGATTCCTCTTGCCTCTAGGATTAAACACAAAATCCTCACCCGGACATATAAAGCTCTCAACTGCACTGCTCCCCCCTACATCTCAGAACTTGTCTCTAGATACTCTCCCTCCCGTCCCCTTCGATCAGCTCAGGATCTCCTCCTCTCTTGTTACTTCCTCACATTCACGTTTACAGGACTTCTCCAGACTGGCCCCCATCTTATGGAATTCCCTACCTCGCTCCATAAGACTCTCCCCTAGTTTTAACAGCTTCAAGCACTCCCTTAAAACTCTACTATTCAGGGATGCATACAACCAACACTAACCTTTCCTATCGCCATTGCTTTCCCCTTGAACCCCTTAGATTGTAAGCCTATGGGCCCAGCTGTTTACAGATCGCTTCATAAGAGCCGACTACAACAGTAAAACTCTCGGCAGGGACCTCTACCCACTTGAACCCTACAAAAGCTATCCTATACACCGACTATGTTTACAGCGCTGCGGAATCTGTTGGCGCTCTACAAATACCTGATAATAATAATAATAATAATAATAATATAACCCACTGGGAGTGTAATTTCTTCTACTGGCTGAGTTTACACATCTTGGCCTTTAGGCCAAAAACTTTCAGGATGGGTGAGGAAACCACAGGCTAAAAAAACTATTTCAAATGCCAATATAAGGGCAATGGAAATACTTGTAAACAATTTAATACACTTCAGCAGGAAAAGTTTATCATTAAGAACAAATTAAAGGGGAGAAATATTTTGAGTAAACTGTCCCTTTAAATGTAACTTTTTTTTCCCCATAGACATCAATGGGGTTGCGTTACGGCAATCGCAATTTTGCACTTCAGGTGTTTTTTTCTAACACTCTCTCCCCATTGATGTCTATGGAGGAAAGCATGCATGAGCACGCATTTTCAGCCCTTGGCTTTTGTGTGGTATGGAGCTTATCACCACCATATCGCACGCACAAGGAGGCTTTTCAGAAACTCGTAATGGCGCAAAACTCGTAATCTAGGTGATAGTTATTAAATCAGTTTGATCCCTATTATGTTATATTTATTGTTTGTTTTTCCGCCTCCTGAGAGGATTAGAGTGTTTTCTTTTTTCTGGAGTTCTGGTATGGAGCGTTTGAAAAGAGATATTGTTGTTAAGAGTAAGAATGTTAGTGGTAAGAGTTTTCCAAATGTGGAGAGATTTTTGGCTGTGAAATATGTTAGTAGGTGTGTGGTTCTGAGTGGTAAGGACAGCATGGCTGGTTGTATGGTAAAGTATGCTTGTGGAAATGTTTTAAGACGATATGGTTTGTTTGAGATTGATAGAAGGTAACCGATATGTTTTGCTGTTCCGTAGATTTATGTAAGGGTGGAATGTTGGATTAAAAAATATGGTTTGGAGAATGTTAGTATGGAGATGTGGTGTGCCAACAGAATGGTGTTGAAAATGTTGGAGAAGAAGGAAGGTCTTGAGTTGATTGGGGGTTTGAATGAAAATGAATGTGTGTTGGTGTGAAGAAATGTGTGTAACAAGCATTTGATGAATAGGCAGAAAGATAATAGTTGGATGAGTGTGCATACGTGTTTGCCGACAAGGGATTACCTGAGAATGCATCGTTTAGTGGCTTCAGAAGTGTGTCCTAGAGATGGTTGTTGTCAAAGTGAGAGTGTTATTCATTTGTTTTGGAATTGTGAGTATGCTAGGGATGTTTGGAGAAGTTTGAGTAGGATGATTAAGGGTCTGACTGGAGTGCAGTTTTTTACTTTTAATAGATGTATGGTTTGTGTGGAAGTGGTGTGGATAAGGAGAAAGTAAGATTGATATGGTTGTTAGCATGTTGTGTGAAGGAGATGTTGTGGGATGTGCGTAATATATTGATTTTTAAGAAAGAGATATTTAGTGTACATGATTGCGTGGGCATGATCCATGGGAAGTTGTTTTTGTATTTTTCTTTTGATAGGAGGCGATATGGGGAATTAGATTCCAAAGGCATCTGGAAGATAAAGAAGTGAAAGGATTGGATTTTTTAGTTTTTCATTTTTTTCCCCCTCCAGTTTGTTTTTGTCTGTATTTGAATTATGTTTAATTTATTCTGTGTTTATTATTATTATTATTTTTAATATATGAATTTTATATGAGGTTTTTTATCATGTGTATATATTTATTATGTTTTATTAACTATATCTTTTTTGTCCTTATTATGATATATCAATTTATGTATATATATTGGTTTTATGTATTCATCTATTTTTTACTCATTGATTTCTTCCATCAATATTTTATCAAATATTTCCATGCAAAAATACTTTTTACTATTACTACTTATGGTTTTATGTGCACTTATGTTAACATATGAATTTTTGAGGTGTCGGATGTTTTACTATGTTTTACTATGTTATATAACAGGTACATACACATTTTTAAACACTATATGATAGTTGTGATATTTAGTTTGACCTGTTTATGTATTTAAATTAGATGTTCTTTACTATTGACGTTCTGTAATGTTCGTTTGCTCACCTGAAATATCCACATAAAGTTTTTACTTGTTCCCATTTCATCTCTATGGAAATAGAGATATCCGCCCTCATGACGTAATCGCGCCTGATGTCCGTAAAAGACACGCAAGCGCTATAGCAATTATACACCTCTGACGAAGAAGGCAGACGCAAGTCTTACATGCCTTCGAAACGCGTAAGGTTTCTTCTACTGGCTGAGTTTACACATCTTGGCCTTTAGGCCAAAAACTTTCAGGATGGGTGAGGAAACCACAGGCTAAAAAAACTATTTCAAATGCCAATATAAGGGCAATGGAAATACTTGTAAACAATTTAATACACTCCAGCAGGAAAAGTTTATCATTAAGAACAAATTAAAGGGGAGAAATATTTTGAGTAAACTGTCCCTTTAAATGTAACTTTTTTTTCCCCATAGACATCAATGGGGTTGCGTTACGGCAATCGCAATTTTGCACTTCAGGTGTTTTTTCTAACACTCTCTCCCCATTGATGTCTATGGAGGAAAGCATGCACGAGCACGCATTTTCAGCCCTTGGCTTTTGTGTGGTATGGAGCTTATCACCACCATATCGCACGCACAAGGAGGCTTTTCAGAAACTCGTAATGGCGCAAAACTCGTAATCTAGGTGATAGTTATTAAATCGGTTTGATCCCTATTATGTTATATTTAGTGTTTGTTTTTCCGCCTCCTGAGAGGATTAGAGTGTTTTCTTTTTTCTGGAGTTCTGGTATGGAGCGTTTGAAAAGAGATATTGTTGTTAAGAGTAAGAATGTTAGTGGTAAGAGTTTTCCAAATGTGGAGAGATTTTTGGCTGTGAAATATGTTAGTAGGTGTGTGGTTCTAAATGGTAAGGATAGCATGGCTGGTTGTATGGTAAAGTATGCTTGTGGAAATGTTTTAAGACGATATGGTTTGTTTGAGATTGATAGAAGGAAACCGATATGTTTTGCTGTTCCATGGATTTATGTATGGGTGGAATGTTGGATTAAAAAATATGGTTTGGAGAATGTTAGTATGGAGATGTGGTGTGAAAACCGAATGGTGTTGAAAATGTTGGAGAAGAAGGAAGGTCTTGAGTTGATTGGGGGTTTGAATGAAAATGAATGTGCGTTGGTGTGAAGAAATGTGTGTAACAAGCATTTGATGAATAGGCAGAAAGATAATAGTTGGATGAGTGTGCATACGTGTTTGCCGACAAGGGATTACCTGAGAATGCATCGTTTAGTGGCTTCAGAAGTGTGTCCTAGAGATGGTTGTTGTCAAAGTGAGAGTGTTATTCATTTGTTTTGGAATTGTGAGTACGCTAGGGATGTTTGGAGAAGTTTGAGTAGGATGATTAAGGGTCTGACTGGAGTGCAGTTTTTTACTTTTAATAGATGTATGGTTTGTGTGGAAGTGGTGTGGATAAGGAGAAAGTAAGATTGATATGGTTGTTAGCATGTTGTGTGAAGGAGATGTTGTGGGATGTGCGTAATATATTGATTTTTAAGAAAGAGATATTTAGTGTACACAATTGCGTGGGCATGATCCATGGGAAGTTGTTTTTGTATTTTTCTTTTGATAGGAGGCGATATGGAAAATTAGATTCCAAAGGCATCTGGAAGATAAAGAAGTGGAAGGATTGGATTTTTTAGTTTTTCATTTTTTTTCCCCTCCAGTTTGTTTTTGTCTGTATTTGAATTATGTTTAATTTATTCTGGCCTAGATTTGGAGTTTGGCGTTAGCCGTGAAAACCAGCGTTAGAGGCTCCTAACGCTGGTTTTAGGCTAACTCCGGTATTTGGAGTCACTCAAAATAGGGTCTAACGCTCACTTTTCAGCTGCGACTTTTCCATACCGCAGATCCCCTTACATAAATTGCGTATCCTATCTTTTCAATGGGATTTTTCTAACTCCGGTATTTAGAGTCGTTTCTGAAGTGAGCGTTAGACATCTAACGACAAAACTCCAGCCGCAGGAAAAAAGTCAGTAGTTAAGAGCTTTCTGGCTAACGCCGGTTTATAAAGCTCTTAACTACTGTGCTCTAAAGTACACTAACACCCATAAACTACCTATGTACCCCTAAACCGAGGTCCCCCCACATCGCCGACACTCGAATATTTTTTTTTAACCCCTAATCTGCCGACCGCCACCTACGTTATCCTTATGTACCCCTAATCTGCTGCCCCTAACACCGCCGACCCCTGTATTATATTTATTAACCCCTAACCTGCCCCCCACAACGTCGCCTCCACCTACCTACACTTATTAACCCCTAATCTGCCGACCGCAAAGCGCCGCCACCTACGTTATCCTTATGTACCCCTAATCTGCTGCCCCTAACACCGCCGACCCCTGTATTATATTTATTAACACCTAATCTGCCCCCCTCAATGTCGCCTCCACCTGCCTACACTTATTAACCCCTAATCTGCCGACCGGACCTGAGCGCTACTATAATAAAGTTATTAACCCCTAATCCGCCTCACTAACCCTATAATAAATAGTATTAACCCCTAATCTGCCCTCCCTAACATCGCCGACACCTAACTTCAATTATTAACCCCTAATCTGCCGACTAGAGCTCACCGCTATTCTAATAAATGTATTAACCCCCTAAAGCTAAGTCTAACCCTAACACTAACACCCCCCTAAATTAAATATAATTTTAATCTAACAAAATTAATTAACTCTTATTAAATAAATTATTCCTAATTAAAGCTAAATACTTACCTGTAAAATAAATCCTAATATAGCTACAATATAAATTATAATTATATTATAGCTATTTTCGGATTAATATTTATTTTACAGGTAACTTTGTATTTATTTTAACCAGGTACAATAGCTAAAATAGTTAAAATAATTACAAATTTACCTGTAAAAGAAATCCTAACCTAAGTTACAATTAAACCTAACACTATACTATCAATAAATTAATTAAATACAATTCCTACAAATAAATACAATTAAATAAACTTGCTAAAGTACAAAAAATAAAAAAGAACTAAGTTACAAAAAATAAAAAAATATTTACAAACATAAGAAAAATATTACAACAATTTTAAACTAATTACACCTACTCTAAGCCCCCTAATAAAATAACAAAGCCCCCCAAAATAAAAAAATGCCCTACCCTATTCTAAATAACTAAAGTTCAAAGCTCTTTTACCTTACCAGCCCTGAACAGGGCCCTTTGCGGGGCATGCCCCAAGAAGTTCAGCTCTTTTGCCTGTAAAAAAAAACATACAATACCCAAGCCCCCAACATTACAACCCACCACCCACATACCCCTAATCTAACCCAAACCCCCCTTAAATAAACCTAACACTAAGCCCCTGAAGATCTTCCTACCTTATCTTCACCATACCAGGTTCACCGATCCGTCCTGAAGAGCTCCTCCGATGTCCTGATCCAAGCCCAAGCGGGGGGCTTTAGAGGTCCATGATCCGGATGAAGTCTTCATCCAAGCGGGAGCTGAAGAGGTCCATGATCCGGATGAAGTCTTCTATCAACGGCATCTTCAATCTTCTTTCTTCCGGATCCATCTTGCAGACCTCCGACGCGGAACATCCTGCTGGCCCGTCGGACTAACGACGAATGACGGTTCCTTTAAGGGACGTCATCCAAGATGGCGTCCCTCGAATTTCCAATTGGCTGATAGGATTCTATCAGCCAATCGGAATTAAGGTAGGAATATTCTGATTGGCTGATGGAATCAGCCAATCAGAATCAAGTTCAATCCGATTGGCTGATCCAATCAGCCAATCAGATTGAGCTCGCATTCTATTGGCTGATCGGAACAGCCAATAGATTGAATCAGCCAATCGGATTGAACTTGAATCTGATTGGCTGATTCCATCAGCCAATCAGAATTTTCCTACCTTAATTCCGATTGGTTGATAGAATCCTATCAGCCAATCGGAATTCGAGGGACGCCATCTTGGATGACGTCCCTTAAAGGAACCGTCATTCGTCGTTAGTCCGTCGGGCCAGCAGGATGTTCCGCGTCGGAGGTCTGCAAGATGGATCCGGAAGAAAGAAGATTGAAGATGCCGTTGATAGAAGACTTCATCCGGATCATGGACCTCTTCAGCTCCCGCTTGGATGAAGACTTCATCCGGATCATGGACCTCTTCAGCCCCCCGCTTGCACTTGGATCAGGACATTGGAGGAGCTCTTCAGGACGGATCGGTGAACCTGGTATGGTGAAGATAAGGTAGGAAGATCTTCAGGGGCTTAGTGTTAGGTTTATTTAAGGGGGGTTTGGGTTAGATTAGGGGTATGTGGGTGGTGGGTTGTAATGTTGGGGGGCTTGGGTATTGTATGTTTTTTTTTACAGGCAAAAGAGCTGAACTTCTTGGGGCATGCCCCGCAAAGGGCCCTGTTCAGGGCTGGTAAGGTAAAAGAGCTTTGAACTTTAGTTATTTAGAATAGGGTAGGGCATTTTTTTATTTTGGGGGGCTTTGCTATTTTATTAGGGGGCTTAGAGTAGGTGTAATTAGTTTAAAATTGTTGTAATATTTTTCTTATGTTTGTAAATATTTTTTTATTTTTTGTAACTTAGTTCTTTTTTATTTTTTGTACTTTAGCAAGTTTATTGAATTGTATTTATTTGTAGGAATTGTATTTAATTAATTTATTGATAGTGTAGTGTTAGGTTAATTGTAGGTAGTTTATTTAATTAATTTATTGATAGTATAGTGTTAGGTTTAATTGTAATTTAGGTTAGGATTTCTTTTACAGGTAAATTTGTAATTATTTTAACTATTTTAGCTATTGTACCTGGTTAAAATAAATACAAAGTTACCTGTAAAATAAATATTAATCCTAAAATAGCTATAATATAATTATAATTTATATTGTAGCTATATTAGGATTTATTTTACAGGTAAGTATTTAGCTTTAATTAGGAATAATTTATTTAATAAGAGTTAATTAATTTCGTTAGATTAAAATTATATTTAATTTAGGGGGGTGTTAGTGTTAGGGTTAGACTTAGCTTTAGGGGTTAATACATTTATTAGAATAGCGGTGAGCTCTAGTCGGCAGATTAGGGGTTAATAATTGAAGTTAGGTGTCGGCGATGTTAGGGAGGGCAGATTAGGGGTTAATACTATTTATTATAGGGTTAGTGAGGCGGATTAGGGGTTAATAACTTTATTATAGTAGCGCTCAGGTCCGGTCGGCAGATTAGGGGTTAATAAGTGTAGGCAGGTGGAAGCGACGTTGTGGGGGGAAGATTAGGGGTTAATAAATATAATATAGGGGTCGGCGATGTTAGGGCAGCAGATTAGGGGTACATAGGGATAATGTAAGTAGCGGCGGTTTACGGAGCGGCAGATTAGGGGTTAATAATAATATGCAGGGGTCGGCGATAGCGGGGGCGGCAGATTAGGGGTTAATAAGTGTAAGGTTAGGGGTGTTTAGACTCGGGGTACATGTTAGAGTGTTAGGTGCAGACGTAGGAAGTGTTACCGCATAGCAAACAATGGGGCTGCGTTAGGAGCTGAACGCAGCTTTTTTGCAGGTGTTAGGTTTTTTTTAGCTCAAACAGCCCCATTTTTTCCTATGGGAGAATCGTGCACGAGCACGTTTTTGAGGCTGGCCGCGTCCGTAAGCAACTCTGGTATCGAGAGTTGAAGCTGCGTTAAAAATGCTCTACGCTCCTTTTTTGGAGCCTAACGCAGCCTTTATTAGGACTCTCAATACCAGAGTTATTTTTATGGTGCGGCCAGAAAAAAGCCGGCGTTAGTTTTTTGGGTCGTTACCGACAAAACTCCAAATCTAGCCGTCTGTGTTTATTATTATTATTATTTTTAATATATGAATTTTATATGAGGTTTTTTATCATGTGTATATATTTATTCTGTTTTATTAACTATATCTTGTTTGTCCTTATTATGATATATCAATTTATGTATGTATATTGGTTTTATGTATTCATCTATTTTTTACTCATTGATTTCTTCCATCAATATTTTATAAAATATTTCCATGCAAAAATACTTTTTAATATTACTACTTATGGTTTTATGTGCACTTATGTTAACATATGAATTTTTGAGGTGTCGGATGTTTTACTATGTTTTACTATGTTATATAACAGGTACATAAACATTTTTAAACACTATATGATAGTTGTGATATTTAGTTTGACCTGTTTATGTATTTAAATTAGATGTTCTCTACTATTGACGTTCTGTAATGTTCGTTTGCTCACCTGAAATATCCACATAAAGTTTTTACTTGTTCCCATTTCATCTCTATGGAAATAGAGATATCCGCCCTCATGACGTAATCGCGCCTGATGTCCGTAAAAGACACGCAAGCGCTACAGAAATTATACACCTCTGACGAAGAAGGCAGACGCAAGTCTTACATGCCTTCGAAACTCGTAAGGTTTCTTTGCTGCCACTACTTGATCTCAACACAGCTGCTGACATTTGCCTGTATTTGGTTTTAATGCTGTTTATTTACCTCATTAATTGAGGTCTCTTTTGTGAGTAGGTTTAATCTACGGGTGTTTTTACTCTATTTAATAAAAGGTTAATGCACTATTAGTGTTTCCCTTTTTTTGTATTTTATGGCACCATATTGAAGTTCTACCTCACTCTACCAAAAGAGGATTTGAAAGTTTTTATCCGTGAACACTCCAAGTTTTAAAGGTGTTTCCTTATATCATACAAGAGGCTTCTACAGACAGCGTGTTTTGACAAGTGATTACGTCTCTACTTATCTCATATTGATTGAGGTCAGTTCAAGTAAGTGCACACGCATAGGGGGATTGGAAGTTTTAAGAAGTACTGGATTCATATGAACTGTTCATGTGCTTTTACCTTTGTGTTTAAGGACTTTTTTATCATCATTTATGTTTATTTATTTTCAACATTTATTTATGTGGTATTTCATGTAATTACTTTTCCATTTATATATGTTTTTTATGTACTATATGCTAGGCAGCGCTAACCTTCTTATTCTATTACATTTATTTTTTAGAGGGGATACAGAGAATCTCCCTTTGACTTAGGTTAGCTGCAGCCATTTGCATATACAGTATTAATTTGCTGTAATTTATTATCTTTGGGGTTTATTTACTATACCTCTCATCTGGAGCGCTGGTGGACCTAGAGCTTCCTAGATATTGTTATCTGGGATTCTACTTGTATATTATATATATATATATATATATAAAATAATTTTTCTAATAAAATAATTACGAAACGTACGTCTGGGGTTTTGCCATTTCTCTCGTTCAGAGAGGGATTGCCTGGTATTTCGGGGCTGGATGGCACTGTTAAGTCAGGATCAGACTGATATGCTACAGGAAAGTTCTCTGTGAAAGGCACATGTTGAGCAAAAAGAGGCTGCTTCTTGGGTGATAACTAGCCATAGAACAATCTATTATGCTAATGTTTGTTTAATCTACGTTACTTCTACCAGCATGTGTTTGGATCCAGTTACAAGGTTCTGTCGTGTTCATGGAATTTTTTGTTCTTTTAATTATGGTTTATGTTACTTATGCATATTACACATTTGAATCTGTATACACACTCTCACATAGGGATATAATATCTAGCAGCAGCTAATTACTTTTTGCTATGTTGTCATAACATTTGATAGCCTCTCCATCTACGGCCAAGATGATGGAGCCACTTATACTGCCTGGCTCATCCCCTCAAACTCTCATTATAGATGTCGGTTCATATGTTTACTACCACACAACCCTACTTCCCTATGTGAAACTATAAGTGTCTCTCTAATGTTACTGACATACATATGTAACCTGTATAGGCTTTTATAGTTACTTTCCCCTCAGTTTCAGATACCTACATACTCTCCAACTTCTTTATCTGGTTTGAGGCACATGAGTGTCCCACATCTCTTTAAGATATCCTTTATTATAAGTGTTTCCCACTCTTGTTATATAGGAGGTTCAAACATGGCCTCATGAGTATCTCCTTAAATTACCATATTGGCAGATATCTGTTCCCTTCATGTTCTCTGTTAGATAATAGAAGCTTTATTAACGTATGTTCTTATACTGAGGACCTAGCGTGACCTCATATGTTGTTACAGGAACTGTTTAATGTAACTAAAATTAGAGGTTTGCAAATAAGATATGGATAATTCAAGTGGCTGTATTCACTGAGATTTATATGTTCCAAATGCCATACAGATAACTGTATTTAGATTATTGTTCAGCCTATAACATAGTCAGTAGACTATATATAATACGATATCATAGTCAATCTTTATTCTCCTCCGTTACATACTCATTCTAATTTTCCTGAGACCTAAAAGTGGTCTTATTAGTTCAAGGAGGGTACGGTAACCTTCAAATATAAAAAATGTAAAGGAAAAAAATGGAGGATGTTATTTGGATGCATCTTGGTGAATCTAACACAGACTCTATAATATGTTTGCTTTTGTGTTCATGTATTGATAGATTTGTCTTTTCCTACTGTACATGCTACTTGTATGTATTGCACTCTATCATGGAATGTTTGTAATGAATATCCTCAAGAAAAAAAAAAAAAAGACAGTTTATTTAAAACATTTAGGGCTAGATTATAAGTGGAGCAGTATTTTGCGCTTCTGCTAGAGCACTAATTGCGCTAGAAGTAAACTTTTTGCGTGCATCTGGTTGCGCTGGTATTATGAGTTGAAAGTAAATGTTAGCATGTTTGTGTTAACCTGACGTGCGCAAACAGGTTACTTCTAGCAAACTTAGACTATCGCGCATAAGATAACCTCTTCCCTCATAGTGCAAACCACTTGTAATCTACCCTATATTTTGTAAGCAGCGATTTTGCAATGGTGTGTTTATGGGCAGATACGTGCTATGTAAATATTAACAAAAATACTTGAATGTGCCTTTAATGTGAGCCTTTATTTTTGTCTAGCTAGTATAAATGTTAGCCGCAGAGCAGACAATGATGTGCTTAGGCTGTGACTATCATACAACATGTACTTACACAACCAGTACAATTAGGGGGCAGCTACATATTATTTACCACTTAATAGATTTCAGAACTGATGTACACAATGGCCAGTCATTATAGGGGAACACAAAACCAAATGGCACCGTTCTGTTCATAGATTCCCTGCACTGTACATGGTCAAATATTGACACTGGCATTTCCTGATAGGACTGCCAGCCCCAAAGTGACCTTGTGCCATGGGCGTAAGTTGCAACAGACAAACAAGGTAAATGAATAAAAGATTGTAATGAGATTTGTATTTAACTTAAAGGGCCCCTAAATTCAAATTAAAGTTTCATGCTTCAAATAGAACATGCAATTTAAAATACTCTCCACTATACTTCTATTATCAAAACGTGCAAAAAAAAAATGTATATGCACAGTTTATGAGGCTACAGCTCCTACTGAGCATATGTAAAATTACACAGTATAAATATTTATGCAATTTGTGATTGGCTGATGGCTGTCACATGATATAAGGGGAGGGAATATTGGATCAGCTTTGAAATTTGCCAGAACATATTCTACTGGTAATTTCAAATTCAAAATTATAGCATTGTCTTTTTATTGTGTACGTGTCAACAATTCAATTGTACTCTATTTAGTGGTTCTTTCAAGGGATATTGCAGATGTTTTTCTTTCTTTGTTTTTCCTAAAAGAAGACATTTTAAAATATATTGAAGGTTTTTGTTTTAAAAAAAAATAATGTTCCAATCCTGAACAAACTAACATTTTCTTGCCTCACTTGCAGATGTGTCTCCCTGTTCCACCAGTAATGCAGAGGCGTGTCCCTATCCACCAGTAATGCAGAGGCGTGTCCCTATTCACCAGTAATGCAGAGGCGTGTCCCTATCCACCAGTAATGCAGAGGCGTGTCCCTATCCACCAGTAATGCAGAGGCGTGTCCCTATCCACCAGTAATGTAGAGGCGTCTCCCTATCCACCAGTAATGCAGAGGCGTGTCCCTATCCACCAGTAATGCAGAGGCTTGTCCCTATCCACCAGTAATGCAGAGGCGTGTCCCTATCCACCAGTAATGCAGAGGCGTCTCCCTTTCCACCAGTAATGCAGAGGTGTGTCCCTTTCCACCAGTAATGCAGAGGTGTGTCCCTTTCCACCAGTAATGCAGAGGTGTGTCCCTTTCCACCAGTAATGCAGAGCTATTTCCCTTTCCACCAGTAATGCAGAGGTGTGTCCCTTTCCACCAGTAATGCAGAGGTATTTCCCTTTCCACCAGTAATGCAGAGGTATGTCCCTTTCCACCAGTAATGCAGAGGTGTGTCCCTTTCCACCAGTAATGCAGAGGTGTGTCCCTATCCACCAGTAATGCAGAGGTGTGTCCCTATCCACCAGTAATGCAGAGGTGTGTCCCTATCCACCAGTAATGCAGAGGTGTGTCCCTATCCACCAGTAATGCAGAGGTGTGTCCCTTTCCACCAGTAATGCAGAGGTGTGTCCCTTTCCACCAGTAATGCAGAGGTGTGTCCCTTTCCACCAGTAATGCAGAGGTCTGTCCCTTTCCACCAGTAATGCAGAGGCGTGACCCTTTCCACCAGTAATGCAGAGGCGTGTCCCTTTCCACCAGTAATGCAGAGGTGTGTCCCTTTCCACCAGTAATGCAGAGGTGTGTCCCTATTCATCAATAATGCAGAGGCGTGTCCCTATCCACCAGTAATGCAGAGGCGTGTCCCTTTCCACCAGTAATGCAGAGGCGTGTCCCTATCCACCAGTAATGCAGAGGCGTGTCCCTATCCACCAGTAATGCAGAGGCGTGTCCCTATTCACCAGTAATGCAGAGGCGTGTTCCTATCCACCAGTAATGCAGAGGCGTGTCCCTATCCACCAGTAATGCAGAGGCGTGTCCCTATTCACCAGTAATGCAGAGGCATATCCCTATCCACCAGTAATGCAGAGGCATTTCCCTATCCACCAGTAATGCAGAGGTGTGTCCCTATCCACCAGTAATGCAGAGGGGGTTGCTCTAATCAGCCAGTGAGTATTAACACATTAGCAAGAAGTTTAAGACCAACACTGCAGTATTAGCTTCAATTTAAACAGTTTTCTTAACATTTTTAAGGAAACAAAAATATTTTTGACATGTGTAAATCCTGCTTTTTTATATGTGAGATAATATTTTTTTTGAGTACATGAAATATAAATATTTTTAGTTTCCAGAAGCCTCGGCCGTTAAAATATTTATACATTATAATATAATAATAATAATAATACAACAATGTATTTGTGAAGCACCACCAAATTCTGTAGCCCTGCATATTCGAGCAGTGGAAACTAATTCATAGTAAAATTAACAAACAAATACAGGAGGAAAAATTAACAAAAATTAACAAACAAATACAGGAGGAATTGAGAGCCATATTCCCGTGGGAGCGTTTAATCTAGAAGGGTAGGAGGATGAGAAACAGGAGGTGAGGATTGCAAGGGTGAAAATAAATGCTGAAAATACAGTTAGAGGAGGGCAATTATTAGGTAAGTGGAATATTATACTGATGCCGATCCTATGCATTATACTGATGCAGATCCTATGACCAGCCATCCTCTGGCTATACCCATGAGCCAGTGTCACTACTGTGTCTTTGTATAGTGCTTGGTGTTATTATACTGATGCAGATACCACTGACCCTATAACCAGCCCTCCTCTGGCTATACCCATGTGCCAGTGTCACTACTGTGTCATTATATATTGCTGGGTGTTATTATACTGATGCAGATACCACTGATTCTATAACCAGCCCTCCTCTGGCTATACCCATGAGCCAGCGTCACTACTGTGTCTTTGTATAGTGCTTGGTGTTATTATACTGATGGAGATTCCACTGATCCTATAACCAGCCCTCCTTTGGCTATACCCATGAGCCAGTGTCACTACTGTGTCTTTGTATAGCTTGGTGTTATTTTACTGATGGAGATTCCACTAATCCTATAACCAGCCCTCCTCTGGCTATACCCATGTGCCAGTGTCACTACTGTGTCATTATATAGTGCTGGGTGTTATTATACTGATGCAGATACCACTGATTCTATAACCAGCCCTCCTCTGGCTATACCAATGTGCCAGTGTCACTACTGTGTCATTATATAGCACTGGGTGTTATTATACGGATGCAGATACCACTGATCCTATAGCCAGCCCTCCTCTGGCTATACCCATGAGCCAGTGTCACTACTGTGTCTTTGTATAGTGCTTGGTGTTATTATACTGTTGCAGATAGTACTGATCCTATAACCAGCCCTCCTCTGGCTATACCAATGTGCCAGTGTCACTACTGTGTCATTATATAGCACTGGGTGTTATTATACGGATGCAGATACCACTGATCCTATAGCCAGCCCTCCTCTGGCTATACCCATGTGCCAGTGTCACTACTGTGTCATTATATAGTGCTTGGTGTTATTATACTGATGCAGATACCACTGACCCTATAACAAGCCCTCCTCTGGCTATACCCATGTGCCAGTGTCACTACTATGTCATTATATAGTGCTGGGTGTTATTATACTGATGCAGATACCACTGACCCTATAACAAGCCCTCCTCTGGCTATACCCATGTGCCAGTGTCACTACTATGTCATTATATAGTGTTGGGTGTTATTATACTGATGCAGATACCACTGATTCTATAACCAGCCCTCCTCTGGCTATACCCATGTGCCAGTGTCACTACTGTGTCATTATATAGTGCTTGGTGTTATTATACTGATGCAGATACCACTGACCCTATAACAAGCCCTCCTCTGGCTATACCCATGTGCCAGTGTCACTACTATGTCATTATATAGTGCTGGGTGTTATTATACTGATGCAGATACCACTGACCCTATAACAAGCCCTCCTCTGGCTATACCCATGTGCCAGTGTCACTACTATGTCATTATATAGTGTTGGGTGTTATTATACTGATGCAGATACCACTGATTCTATAACCAGCCCTCCTCTGGCTATACCCATGTGCCAGTGTCACTACTGTGTCATTATATAGTGCTTGGTGTTATTATACTGATGCAGATACCACTGATTCTATAACCAGCCCTCCTCTGGCTATACCCATGTGCCAGTGTCACTACTGTGTCATTATATAGCGCTGGGTGTTATTATACTGATGCAGATACCACTGACCTTATAACCAGCCCTCCTCTGGCTATACCCATGTGTCAGTGTCACTACTATGTCATTATATAGTGTTGGGTGTTATTATACTGATGCAGATACCACTGATCCTATAACCAGCCCTCCTCTGGCTATACCCATGTGCCAGTGTCACTACTGTGTCATTATATAGTGCTGGGTGTTATTATACTGATGCAGATACCACTGACTCTATAACCAGCCCTCCTCTGGCTATACCCATGTGCCAGTGTCACTACTGTGTCATTATATAGCGCTGGGTGTTATTATACTGATGCAGATACCACTGATCCTATAACCAGCCCTCCTCTGGCTATACCCATGTGCCAGTGTCACTACTGTGTCATTATATAGTGCTGGGTGTTATTATACTGATGCAGATACCACTGACTCTATAACCAGCCCTCCTCTGGCTATACCAATGTGCCAGTGTCACTACTGTGTCATTATATAGCACTGGGTGTTATTATACAGATGCAGATACACATCCAGTATTTCACTCAGGCTTTATTTATTCCATAACTTATCACCCAATATCGCTAGCAGTCTCTTGACAAGCCACTAACTTTATTCACACTACATATTTTTTTCATTCCTATTATTTAATCAGAAAGAAAAGATATAATAAGGTTGTGGCGGACACTGCAAGGGCTAGTCATGGACACCAGTTTCCGTGTACGGACACCTTGCCTATCCCTGTTACTGAGTTAGGTGATCGGCTTCACTGAATAAAATGTCTTTAGTAGTGTCCATTACATTTAGTAGAAAGCTGGAGGACAGGAAGAGGGTTAGGTGATCAGAAACTAGTTTTTCCAGGAGTTTTGATTAAGTGGAAGCAGTGATATGGGGCAGTTGTTTGCAGGAGAATATGGAGCCTATTTATTAATGTGCGAGCGGACATGATCCGCTATAGCAAACCATGTCCACCGCACATCGATAAATTGTAAGTGTATTGTTCATGAGTGAGAAGTCAGAGGCCCCCATTTATCATTGTGTGGACGGACATGATCCGCTATAGCAAACCATGTCCAGCGCACATCGATAAATGCTGACAGCATAAGCTGTCGGCATTTATTATTGCACCAGCAGTTCTTGTGAACTGCTGGTGCAACGCTGCCCCCTGCAGATTAGCGGCCACCAGCAGGGGGTGTCAATCAACCCGATCGTATTGGATCGGGTTGATTTTCGGCAATGTCTGTCCGCTGCCTCAGAGCAGGCGGACAGGTTGAGGAGCAGCTGTCTTTAGACCGCTGCTTCATAACTTGTGTTTCTGGCGAGCCCATACGGAGCTTGATAAATAGGCCCCAATAGGTAAACTGAGGTTTTTTTTAGTATGGGAGTAACCTTTGCATGTTAGAATTGGTAGAAAGGGATAGGTTGAAGATGTGAGTAAGAGCTGAAGTGAGGCTGGAAGACAGAGAAGGTATTAGATGTGAAGAGATAGGGTTGAACAAGCCGAAAGTGAGGCATGAGGAATACAGTAAGGAACAAACTTCATTCTCAGTGGCTGGGGGGGAAGATGCAGAAACTGGCAGAGGAGGTGACTGGTGGAAGAGATGGAAGATTACAGGTTTGTGTTGGGATGTTGTTTCGCATAGTATGAAAGTTTTGAGCACTAAAGACAAATGAAGAGGATGGTACAGGTGAATAGATGAGAAAGTTCAATGTAGAGAAGAGTTGTTTAGGGTTTGAGGAAAGAGTTGATATAAGGGAGGAGAAGTAGGTTTGCTCAGCTAATTGAAGGGCAGATGTGTATGAATAAAGAATAAACTTATCGTGGATAAAATTAGGTTTGGAGCAAGATTTTCTCCAGGCAGTGTGGGAGCATTTTTCTGAAGTAGCACGTTTGCTGAGAGTGCCAGGGCTGTAACTGACGATATGGAGTTTTGTGCAGTTGGGGAGGAGCAAGAGTGTCTAGTGCAGAGGAGAGAGTATTCTTCTAGTAGGATGTAGCAAGTTATATTGGAACTGTGAGGGAGATGTTGAACGAGATTGGAACGGATCCACAGCATGCAGATTTCTGCAAGTGTGGGGAAAATGGAGAAGTTAGTTTACATTAAGATTATAGGTGAGCAGGTGGTGGTCTAAAACGGGATAGGGGTATGTGAGGTCAGATATAGAGCAGAGGTAGGAAAATACCAGGTCAATAGAGTGTCAGTCTTGGTGAGTAGGAAATATGGTGGATTGTGAGAGACCGAAGGAAGATGTGAGTGAAAGAAGTTTAGAGGCAGCAGGTGCAGATGGGTTATGAATGGGGATGTTGAATTTCCTGAGTATTAGAGTTGGTATATTTGGAGAGAGAAAGTGAGGAAGCCAGCTGGCAAAGTTGTCAAGGAATTGGGATGTTGGTCAAGGAGAGTGATAGATGAATGCCACCCTGAGGGGAGGAAGATTACAGGCAAATGCAGTGAACTTAAAATGAGGAGAAGGAGAGAGATGGGATTGTAGGTAGGTACTGATAGGTACAGGAGGGGGAGAGCAAGATCCTAACAACACCACCATGTATCTGAGCTGGCCTAGGGGTATGGCAAAAGTGGAGACCACCATGCATGAGAGCAGCAATAGAAGCAGTGTCAAAAGAAGATAGCCAGGTTTCGGTAATTGCTAAAAGATTGAAAGCTTTGGAAACAAACAGGTTGTGAACGGTTGTTTGTTGCAGATTAGAGAGAGCGTTCCAGAAAAGAAAGGGGACAAGCACTGTGGGTTAATGTAGATGAGATTGTGTAAGATTGAGTGAAAGTTTGGTCATTTGGTAACTGTTACAGGGCCAGGGTTAGGAGAGATGTCACCAGCAACAAAAAGTAGTACAAGTGTGAATGAGAGAAGGTGAGAGTGAGACTTGTAAGAGCGGATATGATTGAAGACAGGAGAATTATATGGGAAATGTTTCTAATGAGACATAGCAGTCAATAGGAGGACACCATAGGGGATGAGAGAAGGGAGGAGGAGATATGGATTTTGTGGGGGTTATTGTTAATATCGTTATAGGGACATGCAGTGAGTTTTAGGAGAAGGGCAGGAAAAACATGGAGAGCATGATATTCACCTGGCTACACTGGAGTTTCACACTAGCAAATTAGATTGTAGGGAAAGAGACAGATGGTAGGAAATTCAGGCTGTAGTTAGACAGCTAAACAAATTACAAAATAGTCATAAAAATCAAACATATCAAAAATAAAACTGTTTATAGGACATAGAAATGGAGCAGTGAAAAGAGGTGAATTTTCCCACCTGTAGAGAGATGAGTTATAGGGGCATTGGGAAGTGTTAGGCTCCGCCAAGCATTATTATTGCACCTTTAATTCTACAAGGTATCAACAGCTATACATTTACAAGCCCCTGTTCTGCATATCTTTATCTCTAACAAAACAAAAACAGAAAAAGATGACCATCCCCACCAAGGTCCAGCCTTGATATGTAAGTTAGAGGCAATCAAACAATTTAAGGGGATATTACACAACTACATAGCAGGTTTACTAGTCACATGATATTGTTGTTCCTTGTTTACCTGCATCTCTCTTTAAAGGCTCTTATTTTAACACATTAAAGGACCAGTAAACACAGCAGATTTGCATAATCAACAAATGCAAGATAACAAGACAATACAATAGCATTTACTCTGAATTTCATATGAGTAGTAGATTTTATTCTAACAAGTTTCAAAGTTATGTATATTTCCACTCCCCCTGTACCATGTGATAGCAATCAGCCAATCACAAATGCATATACGTATAGTCTGAGTTCTTGCACATGCTCAGTAGGAGCTGGTGACTCAAAAAAAAGTATAAATATAAAAGACTGTGCACATTTTTTTTAAAGGAAGTAAATTGGAAAGTTGTTTAAAATTACATACTGTATCTGAATCATGAAAATGTAATAAAACCTGAGTGTCCCTTTAAAGAAACCAGTTGGTAAAGTTCTGCATCTTTACACTGGGTGCCACCATCTTGTAATAGGTGTATGGATTGGTTACATCCTGTGACACACGCAGTGCACTTCCACAGATCAGTAACATTGCCGGCTTTTTGACAGCTAGACCTTGCATTTTGGATTAGGTCACACAATAAAAAGCAGAAGAGTTACATTTTTGCAGGGTTTTGTTTTGTTTGTTTTTTTACACAGTTTAAAACTTATATAACAAATAACAGAGAAATGCAGCCTCTCTATTGTGCAGCTGAACTGAAGTGCCATGAAGACAACCATATGACTGATCTGTGAATCGGCACCGCTTCCGGCATATGGTACATACATTTATCATGGTGTGGACATACGCATACGCTGTCAGCATTTATCATTGCACCAGCAGTTCTTGTGAACTGCTGGTGTAATACCGCCCCCTACAGATTTGCGACAAATCGGCCGCTAGCAGGAGGTGTCAATCAACCCGATCGTATTCGATCGGGCTGATTGCCGTTCGCCACCTCAGAGGTGGCTGACGAGTTAAGGAGCAGCGGTCTTAGGACCGCTGCTTAACTTCCGCTTAAGGCGGAACTGAAGCGGAGTGGGTCGGAAGCCACATCCGCTGCTTTATAAATCGACCCCAATATCTCAAGATGGCTGCACCCGGTGAGAAGATGCAGAACATCACTAACTAGCGCTTTTAAAGGGTTACAATGGGAGAATATCTTTTGAAAAGAGCTGGACGCACAGGAGGGGAAACAGCATGGTGAGTAGTAACCCTGTTAGTGTAGTTGTACCCAGCAGTCCCTTAATTTCCCTTTAAGGTCTGAACCAGCCCTGCTTAAGCTAAAAGTGAAGAGTATGAGCAACACAAACAGAATGATTACTGGTAAGGTCCTAAAATGATCTTATTGACCTATACAATGGTCCTACCACATATCGTACCTACCTTCTATGGTGGTTTTGTAGTGCGGATAGGTGTTGAGGATTTTCACCTGCTTGTTCCAGTCAAACTTGTTCCTCCAATAGGAAATCACCTTTCTGAGATGAGTCGCATTAAATCCATAGTGGAATTTAGAGTCCTCTAGTGGTGAAAAGTATCGAGTGCGATCCAGACGTTCATGGAGATCCTTAAATAGAAAAAATCATGTCCCTTTAAATAAGGTTTTGCCATAAAATCATCCATAGCAGTCATCTCTTTTGTAGAACAATATTTTACAAGTTAGTGAGAATTCAGTTTATTGTTATTGAGTTAGAATTCAGTTTATTGTTATTGAGTTAGAATTCAGTTTATTGTTATTGAGTTAGAATTCAGTTTATTGTTATTGAGTTAGAATTCAGTTTATTGTTATTGAGTGAGAATTCAGTTTATTGTTATTGAGTGAGAATTCAGTTTATTGTTACTGAGTGAGAATTCAGTGTATTGTTATTGAGTGAGAATTCAGCGTATTGTTATTGAGTGACAATTCAGTGTATTGTTATTGAGTGAGAATTCAGCGTAATGTTACTGAGTGAGAATTCAGCGTATTGTTACTGAGTGAGAATTCAACGTATTGTTATTGAGTGAGAATTCAAATTATTGTTATTGAGAGAGAATTCAGTTTATTGTTATTGAGTGAGAATTCAGTGTATTGTTATTGAGTGAGAATTCAGCGCATTGTTATTGAGTGAGAATTCAGCGTATTGTTATTGAGTGAGAATTCAGTGTATTGTTACTGAGTGAGAATTCAGCTTATTGTTACTGAGTGAGAATTCAACGTATTGTTATTGAGTGAGAATTCAGTTTATTGTTATTGAGTGAGAATTCAGTGTATTGTTATTGAGTGAGAATTCAGTGTATTGTTACTGAGGGAGAATTCAGCGTATTGTTACTGAATGAAAATTCAGTATATTGTTATTGAGCGAGAATTCAGTGTATTGTTACTAAGTAAGAATTCAGTGTATTGTTATTTAGTGAGAATTCAGAGTATTGTTACTGAATGAGAATTTAGTGTATTGTTACTGAGTAAGAATTCAGCGTATTGTTACTGAGTGAGAATTCAGCGTATTGTTACTGAGTGAGAATTCATTGTATAGTTACTGAGTGAGAAATCAGCGTATTGTTACTGAATAAGAAATCAGTTTATTGTTACTGAGTATGAATTCAGAGTATTGTTATTGAGTGAGAATTCAGCATACAGTCAATGAGTGAGAACTCAGCATATTTTTACTGAGGGAGAATTCAGTGTATTGTTATTGAGTGAGAATTCAGTGTATTGTTATTGAGTGAGAATTCAGTGTATTGTTATTGATTGAGAATTCAGCGTATTGTTATTGATTGAGAATTCAGCGTATTGTTATTGAGTGAGAATTCAGTGTATTGTTATTGAGGGAGAATTCAGTGTATTGTTATTGAGTGAGAATTCAGCGTATTGTTACTGAGTGAGAATTCAGCGTATTGTTATTGATTGAGAATTCAGTGTATTGTTAAATGAGAATACAGTGTATTGTTACTGAGTAAGAATTCAGCGTATTGTTACTGAGTGAGAATTCAGCGTATTGTTATTGATTGAGAATTCAGCGTATTGTTATTGATTGAAAATTCAGCGTATTGTTATTCAATGAGAATTCAGTGTATTGTTATTCAATGAGAATTCAGTGTATTGTTATTGAGTGATAATTTACCTTATTATTATTGAGTGAGAATTAAGCGTATTGTTATTGAGTGAGAATTCAGCATATTGTTATTGAGTGAGAATTCAGTGTATTGTTATTGAGTGAGAATTTAGTGTATTGTTATTGAGTGAGAATTCAGTATATTGTTATTGAGTGAGTATTTAGTGTATTGTTATTGAGTGAGAATTCAGTGTATTGTTATTGAGTGAGAATTCAGTGTATTGTTATTAAGTGAGAATTCAGCGTATTGTTATTGAGTGAGAATTCAGCGTATTGTTATTGAGTGAGAATTCAGTGTATTGTTACTGAGTGAGAATTTCAACGTATTGTTAATGAGTAAGAACTCAGTGTATTGTTATTTAGTGAGAATTCAGCGTATTGCTATTGAATTATATTTCAGCGTATTGTTATTGAGTGAGAAGTCAGCGTAGTGTTATTCACTGAGAATTCAGCGTATTGTTAATGAGTGAGTAGTCAGCAAATTGCTACTGAGTGAGTAGTCAGCGTATTGCTACTGAGTGAGAAGTCAGTGTATTGTTATTGAGTGAGAATTCAGTGTATTGTTATTTAGTGAGAATTCAGTGTATTGTTATTAAGTGATAATTCAGTGTATTGTTATTGAGTGAGAATTCAGCGTATTGTTATTTAGTGAGAATTCAGCGTATTGTTACTGAGTGAGAATTCAACGTATTGTTATTGAGTGAGAATTCAGTGTTTTGTTATTTAGTGAGAATTCAGTGTATTGTTATTGAGTGAGAAGTCAGCGTATTGTTATTGAGTGAGAAGTCAGCGTATTGTTATTGAGTGAGAAGTCAGCGTATTGTTATTGAGTGAGAAGTCAGCGTAATGTTACTGAGTGAGAATTCAGTGTAATTTTACTGAGTAAGAAGTCAGCGTAGTGTTATTGGATGAGAATTCAGAGTATTGTTACTGAGTGAGGATTCAGCGAATTGTTATTGAGTGAGAATTCAGTGTATTGTTATTGAGTGAGAATTCAGCAAATTGTTATTGAGTGAGAATTCAGTGTAATTTTACTGAGTAAGAAGTCGGCGTAGTGTTATTGAGTGAGAATTCAGTTGCCCCTAGTTATCAAGCCGTCAACCTCAAATACGCTTGAATTCCGCAGCGTATTTGTGGCGAGGCTCATTCGCCTTAGTTATCAAGCCCTGCTGCCCAGCAAAAGTAGAATATAGTGACGTAAGCTTCGATCCGCCGGACACAGTCTGACACAGATCGATTATTACGTCACTCCAGATGTTCCGAACGCAAGTTTGGTACAATCTGACTACTTTTGCTAGTTATCAAATGACTAGCAGGTACACTCGGCACTTTTCCGGCCCAGCGTACCTGGTTTTCAATCCGCCACACTGGAGGTGGCGGATCTTATAGGAATCAATGGGAGTCTGATCATAGCGAAAGTTCATGTTCGCTGCTGCCCGATATCCCATTGATTCCTATGGGAGATGTCTGCACCTAACACCCTAACATGTACCCCGAGTCTAAACACCCCTAATCTGCCCCCCCTACACCACCGCAACTAAATAAATGTATTACCCCTAAACCGCCGCTCCTGGAGCCCACCGCCACTCTAATAAACTGATTAACCCATAAACCGCCGCTCCTGGACCCCGCCGCCACTATAATAAATATGTTAACCCTAAACCGCCGCTCCCGGACCCCGCTGCCACTATAATAAATATGTTAACCCCTAAACCTAAGTCTAACCCTAACCCTAACACCCACCTAACTTAAATATTAATTAAATACATCTAAATAAATATTATTCTTATTAACTAAATTAATCCTATTTAAAACTAAATATTTACCTATAAAATAAACCCTAATATAGCTACAGTATAACTAATAATTATATTGTAGCTATTTTAGGATTTATTTTTATTTTACAGGCAAATTTCAATTTATTTTAACTAGGTACAATAGCTATTAAATAGTTATTAAATATATATTTATTTTACAGGTAACTTTGTATTTATTTTAGCTAGTTAGAATAGTTATTAAATAGTTATTAACTATTTAATAACTACCTAGCTAAAAGAAATACAAAATTACCTGTAAAATAAATCCTAACCTAAGTTAGGTAATAGAGCTGTTATCTTTCGTAATTTAGAATAGGGTAGGGCATTTTTTTATTTTGGGGGGTTTTGTTATTTTATTAGGGGGCTTAGATTAGGTGTAAGTAGCTTAAAATTGTTGTAATATTTTTTAAATGTTTGTAACTTTTTTTTTCTTTGTAACTTTAGTTAGTTTATTTAATTGTATTTAATTGTAGTTATTTGTAGCTAATTTATTTATTTAATTAATTTAATGATAGTGTAGTGTTAGGTTTAATTGTAACTTAGGTTAGGATTTATTTTACAGGTAATTTTGTATTTCTTTTAGCTAGGTAGTTATTAAATAGTTAATAACTATTTAATAACTATTCTAACTAGCTAAAATAAATACAAAGTTACCTGTAAAATAAATATAAATCCTAAAATAGCTACAATGTAATTATTAATTACATTGTAGCTATCTTAGGGTTTATTTTACAGGTAAGTATTTAGTTTTAAATAGGAATAATTTAGTTAATGATAGTGTAGTGTTAGGTGTAATTGAAACTTAGGTTGGTTTTTATTTTACAGGTAAATTTGTTTTTATTTTAACTAGGTAGCTATTAAATAGTTAATAACTATTTAATAGCTATTGTACCTAGTTAAAATAAATTGAAATTTGCCTGTAAAATAAAAATAAATCTTAAAATAGCTACAATATAATTTTTAGTTATATTGTAGCTATATTAGGGTTTATTTTAAAGATAAGTATTTAGTTTTAAAAAGGATTAATTTAGTTAATAAGAGTTACATTTATTTAGATGTATTTAATTAATATTTAAGTTAGGGGGTGTTAGGGTTAGGGTTAGACTTAGGTTAAGGGGTTAATAATTTTATTATAGGTGGCGACGGTGTAGGGTGGGCAGGATAGGGGTTAATAAATTTATTATAGGTGGCGAAGGTGTAGGGGGGGCAGGATAGGGGTTACTAGGTATAATATAGGTGGCGGCGGGGTCCGAGAGCGGCGGTTTAGGGGTTAATCAGTTTATTAGAGTGGCGGTGGGCTCCGGGAGCGGCAGTTTAGGGGTTAATACTTTTATTATAGTTGCGGCGCGGTCTAGGAGTGGCGGTTTAGGGGTTAATAACTTTATTTAGTTGCGGAGGGTTCCGGGGGCGCCGGTATAGTGCGTAGAACAGTGTAGTTTAGTGTGAGTTCTTAGTGACAGGGGTATCAATAAAGCTGGGAAAAAGCCGAAGAGCAGCGAGATCGGATGAGTGATAATATAGGTGGCGGCGGGGTCCGAGAGCGGCGGTTTAGGGGTTAATCAGTTTATTAGAGTGGCGGTGGGCTCCGGGAGCGGCAGTTTAGGGGTTAATACTTTTATTATAGTTGCGGCGCGGTCTAGGAGTGGCGGTTTAGGGGTTAATAACTTTATTTTGTTGCGGAGGGTTCCGGGGGCGCCGGTATAGTGCGTAGAACAGTGTAGTTTAGTGTGAGTTCTTAGTGACAGGGGTATCAATAAAGCTGGGAAAAAGCCGAAGAGCAGCGAGATCGGATGAGTGATAACTATCACAGTCCGCTGCTCATCGCCCCGTACTTGGTGCGTAGCTTTTTGACAGCTTTATTGATAACTTTGGCGAGCGTATTCAGGTCCGCGGCAGTGATGTGAGGCGAGCTTAGGCGGCGTATTGGGGCCGGCGATGGCAGGTAAGTAGACACGTTGATAACTAGAGGCCAGTGTATTGTTATTGAGTGAGAATTCAGCGTATTGTTATTTAGTGAGAATTCAGTGTATTGTTACTGAGTGAGAAGTCAGTGTATTGTTACTGAGTGAGAAGTCAGTGTATTGTTACTGAGTGAGAAGTCAGTGTATTGTTACTGAGTGAGAAGTCAGTGTATTGTTACTGAGTGAGAAGTCAGTGTATTGTTACTGAGTGAGAAGTCAGTGTATTGTTACTGAGTGAGAAGTCAGCGTATTGTTACTGAGTGAGAAGTCAGCGTATTGTTACTGAGTGAGAAGTCAGTGTATTGTTACTGAGTGAGAAGTCAGTGTATTGTTACTGAGTGAGAAGTCAGTGTATTGTTACTGAGTGAGAAGTCAGTGTATTGTTACTGGGTGAGAAGTAAGTGTATTGTTACTGAGTGAGAAGTCAGTGTATTGTTATTGAGTGAGAAGTCAGCGTATTGTTAATGAGTGAGAAGTCAGCGTATTGTTAATGAGTGAGAAGTCAGCGTATTGTTAATGAGTGAGAAGTCAGCATATTGTTATTGAGTGAGACGTCAGCGTATTGTTAATGAGTGAGTAGTCAGCGTATTGTTAATGAGTGAGAAGTCAGCGTATTTTTATTGAGTGAGAAGTCAGCATATTGTTATTGAGTGAGAATTCAGTGTATTGTTACTGAGTGAGAATTCAGTATATTGTTACTGAGTGAGAATTCAGCGAATTGTTATTGAGTGAGAATTCAGTGTATTGTGATAATTCAGTGATAATTCAGTGAATTGTTATTGAGTGAGAATTCAGTGTAATTTTACTGAGTAAGAAGTCAGCGTAGTGTTATTGGATGAGAATTCAGAGTATTGTTACTGAGTGAGATTTCAGCGTATTGTTAATGAGTGAGAATTCAGTGTATTGTTAATGAGTAAGAAGTCAGCGTATTGTTATTGAGTGAGAAGTCAGCGTATTGTTAATGAGTGAGAAGTCAGCGTATTGTTAATGAGTGAGAAGTCAGCGTATTGTTAATGAGTGAGAAGTCAGCATATTGTTATTGAGTGAGACGTCAGCGTATTGTTAATGAGTGAGTAGTCAGCGTATTGTTAATGAGTGAGAAGTCAGCGTATTTTTATTGAGTGAGAAGTCAGTGTATTGTTGAGTGAGAATTCAGTGTATTGTTATTTAGTGAGAATTCAGTGTATTGTTATTAAGTGAGAATTCAGTGTATTGATATTGAGTGAGAAGTCAGTGTATTGTTATTGAGTGAGAAGTCAGCGTATTGTTATTAAGTGAGAATTCAGTGTATTGTTATTTAGTGAGAATTCAGTGTATTGTTATTAAGTGAGAATTCAGTGTATTGTTATTGAGTGAGAAGTCAGTGTATTGTTATTGAGTGAGAAGTCAGCGTATTGTTATTGAGTGAGAAGTCAGCGTAATGTTACTGAGTGAGAATTCAGTGTAATTTTACTGAGTAAGAAGTCAGCGTAGTGTTATTGGATGAGAATTCAGAGTATTGTTACTGAGTGAGAATTCAGCAAATTGTTATTGAGTGAGAATTCAGTGTATTGTTAATGAGTGAGAATTCAGCAAATTGTTATTGAGTGAGAATTCAGTGTAATTTTACTGAGTAAGAAGTCAGCGTAGTGTTATTGAGTGAGAATTCAGTTGCCCCTAGTTATCAAGCCGTCAACCTCAAATACGCTTGAATTCCGCAGCGTATTTGTGGCGAGGCTCATTCGCCTTAGTTATCAAGCCCTGCTGCCCAGCAAAAGTAGAATATAGTGACGTAAACTTCGATCCGCCGGACACAGTCTGACACAGAACGATTATTACGTCACTCCAGATGTTCCGAACGCAAGTTTGGTACAATCTGACTACTTTTGCTAGTTATCAAATGACTAGCAGGTACACTCGGCACTTTTCCGGCCCAGCGTACCTGGTTTTCAATCCGCCACACTGGAGGTGGCGGATCTTATAGGAATCAATGGGAGTCTGACCATAGCGAAAGTTCATGTTCGCTGCTGCCCGATATCCCATTGATTCCTATGGGAGATGTCTGCACCTAACACCCTAACATGTACCCCGAGTCTAAACACCCCTAATCTGCCCCCCCTACACCGCCGCAACTAAATAAATGTATTACCCCTAAACCGCCGCTCCCGGAGCCCACCGCCACTCTAATAAACTGATTAACCCCTAAACCGCCGCTCCTGGACCCCGCCGCCACTATAATAAATATGTTAACCCTAAACCGCCGCTCCCGGACCCCGTCGCCACTATAATAAATATGTTAACCCCTAAACCTAAGTCTAACCCTAACACCCACCTAACTTGAATATTAATTAAATACATCTAAATAAATATTATTCTTATTAACTAAATTAATCCTATTTAAAACTAAATATTTACCTATAAAATAAACCCTAATATAGCTACAGTATAACTAATAATTATATTGTAGCTATTTTAGGATTTATTTTTATTTTACAGGCAAATTTCAATTTATTTTAACTAGGTACAATAGCTATTAAATAGTTATTAAATATATATTTATTTTACAGGTAACTTTGTATTTATTTTAGCTAGTTAGAATAGTTATTAAATAGTTATTAACTATTTAATAACTACCTAGCTAAAAGAAATACAAAATTACCTGTAAAATAAATCCTAACCTAAGATAGGTAATAGAGCTGTTATCTTTCGTAATTTAGAATAGGGTAGGGCATTTTTTTATTTTGGGGGGTTTTGTTATTTTATTAGGGGGCTTAGATTAGGTGTAAGTAGCTTAAAATTGTTGTAATATTTTTTAAATGTTTGTAACTTTTTTTTCTTTGTAACTTTAGTTAGTTTATTTAATTGTATTTAATTGTAGTTATTTGTAGCTAATTTATTTATTTAATTAATTTAATGATAGTGTAGTGTTAGGTTTAATTGTAACTTAGGTTAGGATTTATTTTACAGGTAATTTTGTATTTCTTTTGCTAGGTAGTTATTAAATAGTTAATAACTATTTAATAACTATTCTAACTAGCTAAAATAAATACAAAGTTACCTGTAAAATAAATATAAATCCTAAAATAGCTACAATGTAATTATTAATTACATTGTAGCTATCTTAGGGTTTATTTTACAGGTAAGTATTTAGTTTTAAATAGGAATAATTTAGTTAATGATAGTGTAGTGTTAGGTGTAATTGAAACTTAGGTTAGTTTTTATTTTACAGGTAAATTTGTTTTTATTTTAACTAGGTAGCTATTAAATAGTTAATAACTATTTAATAGCTATTGTACCTAGTTAAAATAAATTGAAATTTGCCTGTAAAATAAAAATAAATCTTAAAATAGATACAATATAATTTTTAGTTATATTGTAGCTATATTAGGGTTTATTTTAAAGATAAGTATTTAGTTTTAAAAAGGATTAATTTAGTTAATAAGAGTTACATTTATTTAGATGTATTTAATTAATATTTAAGTTAGGGGGTGTTAGGGTTAGGGTTAGACTTAGGTTAAGGGGTTAATAATTTTATTATAGGTGGCGACGGTGTAGGGTGGGCAGGATAGGGGTTAATAAATTTATTATAGGTGGCGAAGGTGTAGAGGGGGCAGGATAGGGGTTACTAGGTATAATATAGGTGGCGGTGGGCTCCGGGAGCGGCAGTTTAGGGGTTAATACTTTTATTATAGTTGCGGCGCGGTCTAGGAGTGGCGGTTTAGGGGTTAATAACTTTATTTAGTTGCGGAGGGCTCCGGGGGCGCCGGTATAGTGCGTAGAACAGTGTAGTTTAGTGTGAGTTCTTAGTGACAGGGGTATCAATAAAGCTGGGAAAAAGCCGAAGAGCAGCGAGATCGGATGAGTGATAACTATCACAGTCCGCTGCTCATCGCCCCGTACTTGGTGCGCAGCTTTTTGACAGCTTTATTGATAACTTTCGCGAGCGTATTCAGGTCCGCGGCAGTGATGTGAGGCGAGCTTAGGCGGCGTATTGGGGCCGGCGATGGCAGGTAAGTAGACACGTTGATAACTAGAGGCCAGTGTATTGTTATTGAGTGAGAATTCAGCGTATTGTTATTTAGTGAGAATTCAGTGTATTGTTACTGAGTGAGAAGTCAGCGTATTGTTACTGAGTGAGAAGTCAGTGTATTGTTACTGAGTGAGAAGTCAGTGTATTGTTACTGAGTGAGAAGTCAGTGTATTGTTACTGAGTGAGAAGTCAGTGTATTGTTACTGAGTGAGAAGTCAGTGTATTGTTACTGAGTGAGAAGTCAGTGTATTGTTACTGAGTGAGAAGTCAGCGTATTGTTACTGAGTGAGAAGTCAGTGTATTGCTACTGAGTGAGAAGTCAGTGTATTGTTACTGAGTGAGAAGTCAGTGTATTGTTACTGGGTGAGAAGTAAGTGTATTGTTACTGAGTGAGAAGTCAGTGTATTGTTACTGAGTGAGAAGTCAGTGTATTGTTACTGAGTGAGAAGTCAGTGTATTGTTACTGAGTGAGAAGTCAGCGTATTGTTACTGAGTGAGAAGTCAGCGTATTGTTACTGAGTGAGAAGTCAGCGTATTTTTATTGAGTGAGAAGTCAGCATATTGTTATTGAGTGAGAATTCAGTGTATTGTTACTGAGTGAGAATTCAGTGTATTGTTACTGAGTGAGAATTCAGCGAATTGTTATTGAGTGAGAATTCAGTGTATTGTGATAATTCAGTGATAATTCAGTGAATTGTTATTGAGTGAGAATTCAGTGTAATTTTACTGAGTAAGAAGTCAGCGTAGTGTTATTGGATGAGAATTCAGAGTATTGTTACTGAGTGAGATTTCAGCGTATTGTTAATGAGTGAGAAGTCAGCGTATTGTTAATCAGTGAGAAGTCAGCGTATTGTTATTGAGTGAGAAGTCAGTGTATTGTTAATGAGTGAGAAGTCAGCGTATTGTTAATGAGTGAGAAGTCAGCATATTGTTATTGAGTGAGACGTCAGCGTATTGTTAATGAGTGAGAAGTCAGCGTATTTTTATTGAGTGAGAAGTCAGCGTATTTTTATTGAGTGAGAATTCAGTGTATTGTTACTGAGTGAGAATTCAGTGTATTGTTACTGAGTGAGAATTCAGCGAATTGTTATTGAGTGAGAATTCAGTGTATTGTGATAATTCAGTGATAATTCAGTGAATTGTTATTGAGTGAGAATTCAGTGTAATTTTACTGAGTAAGAAGTCAGCGTAGTGTTATTGGATGAGAATTCAGAGTATTGTTACTGAGTGAGATTTCAGCGTATTGTTAATGAGTGAGAATTCAGTGTATTGTTAATGAGTGAGAAGTAAGCGTATTGTTATTGAGTGAGAAGTCAGCGTATTGTTAATGAGTGAGTAGTCAGGGTATTGTTAATGAGTGAGAAGTCAGCGTATTTTTATTGAGTGAGAAGTCAGCATATTGTTATTGAGTGAGAATTCAGTGTATTGTTACTGAGTGAGAATTCAGTGTATTGTTACTGAGTGAGAATTCAGCGAATTGTTATTGAGTGAGAATTCAGTGTATTGTGATAATTCAGTGAATTGTTATTGAGTGAGAATTCAGTGTAATTTTACTGAGTAAGAAGTCAGCGTAGTGTTATTGGATGAGAATTCAGAGTATTGTTACTGAGTGAGATTTCAGCGTATTGTTACTGAGTGAGAATTCAGTGTATTGTTAATGAGTGAGAAGTCAGCGTATTGTTAATGAGTGAGAAGTCAGCGTATTTTTATTGAGTGAGAAGTCAGCGTATTTTTATTGAGTGAGAATTCAGTGTATTGTTACTGAGTGAGAATTCAGTGTATTGTTACTGAGTGAGAATTCAGTGTATTGTTACTGAGTGAGAATTCAGCGAATTGTTATTGAGTGAGAATTCAGTGTATTGTTACTGAGTGAGAATTCAGCGAATTGTTATTGAGTGAGAATTCAGTGTATTGTGATAATTCAGTGATAATTCAGTGAATTGTTATTGAGTGAGAATTCAGTGTAATTTTACTGAGTAAGAAGTCAGCGTAGTGTTATTGGATGAGAATTCAGAGTATTGTTACTGAGTGAGATTTCAGCGTATTGTTAATGAGTGAGAAGTCAGCGTATTGTTATTGAGTGAGAAGTCAGCGTATTGTTATTGAGTGAGAAGTCAGCGTATTGTTAATGAGTGAGAAGTCAGTGTATTGTTATTGAGTGATATTTCAGCGTATTGTTAATGAGTGAGAAGTCAGCGTATTGTTATTGAGTGAGACGTCAGCGTATTGTTAATGAGTGAGAAGTCAGTGTATTGTTATTGAGTGAGAAGTCAGCGTATTGTTAATGAGAGAGAAGTCAGCATATTGTTATTGAGTGAGACGTCAGCGTATTGTTAATGAGTGAGAAGTCAGCGTATTGTTAATGAGTGAGTAGTCAGCGTATTAATGAGTGAGAAGTCAGCGTATTGTTATTGAGTGATATTTCAGCGTATTGTTAATGAGTGAGAAGTCAGAGACCGCCATTTATCATTGTGTGGACGGACATGATCCACTATAGCAAACCATGTCCACCGCACATCGATAAATGCAGACAGCATAAGCTGTCTGCATTTATCATTGCACCAGCAGTTCTTGTGAACTGCTGGTGCAACACCGCCCCCTGCAGATTCGCTAGCAGGGGGTGTCAATCAGCCCGATCGTACATGATCAGGCGGATTGTTATACACCGCCTCAAAGGCGGTGTATGAGTTAAGGAGCAGCGGTCTTAAGATCGATGCTTCTTAACTCCTGTTTCCAGTGAGCCTAAAGGCTCGTGCGGAATCAAGGGGAACAGGGGCCATTCAGCCCTTGTTAAATAGAGCCAAGAGTATTATTATTACTGAGTGAGAATTCAGTGTATTATTGAGAATGAATTCAGCGTATTGTTATTTAGTGAGAATTCAGCGTATTGTTATTGAGTCAGAATTCAGCGTATTGTTATTGAGTGAGAATTCAGTGTATTGTTATTGAGTGAGAATGTGTGTATTGTTATTGAGTGAGAATTCAGTGTATTGTTACTGAGTGAGTATTCAGTGTATTGTTACTGAGTGAGTATTCAGTGTATTGTTGCTGAGTGAGAATTTAGTGTATTGTTATTGACTGAGAATTCAGCTTTATTGTTACTGAGTGAGAATTCAGTGTATTGTTACTGAGTCAGAATTCAGCGTATTGTTACTGAGTAAGAATTTAGTGTATTGTTATTTAGTGATAATTCAGTGTATTGTCATTGAGTGAGGATTCAGTGTATTGTTATTTAGTGAGAATTCAGCGTATTGTTACTGAGTGAGAATTCAGCGTATTGTCATTGAGTGAGAATTCAGTGTATTGTTATTTAGTGAGAATTCAGTGTATTGTTACTGAGTGAGAATTCAGTGTATTGTTACTGAGTGAGAATTCACTGTATTGTTATTTAGTGAGAATTCAGAGTATTGTTACTGAATGAGAATTTAGTGTATCGTTACTGAGTAAGAATTCAGTGTATTGTTACTGAGTGAGAATTCAGCGTATTGTTACTGAGTAACAATTCAGTGTATTGTTACTGAGTGAGAATTCAGCTTATTGTTACTGAGTGAGAATTCATTGTATAGTTACTGAGTGAGAAATCAGCGCATTGTTACTGAATAAGAAATCAGTTTATTGTTACTGAGTATGAATTCAGAGTATTGTTATTGAGTGAGAATTCAGCATACAGTCACTGAGTGAGAATTCAGCGTATTTTTACTGAGGGAGAATTCAGTGTATTGTTATTTAGTGAGAATTCAGTGTATTGTTAAATGAGAATACAGTGTATTGTTACTGAGTAAGAATTCAGTGTATTGTTATTGAGTGAGAATTCAGCGTATTGTTACTGAGTGAGAATTCAGCATATTGTTATTGATTGAGAATTCAGCATATTGTTATTGATTGAGAATTCAGTGTATTGTTATTGAGTGATAATTTACCTTATTATTATTGAGTGAGAATTAAGCGTATTGTTATTGAGTGAGAATTCAGCATATTGTTATTGAGTAAGAACTCAGTGTATTGTTATTCAGTGAGAATTCAGCGTATTGATATTGAATTATATTTCAGGGTATTGCTATTGAGTGAGAAGTCAGCGTAGTGTTATTCAGTGAAAATTCAGCGTATTGTTAATGAGTGAGTAGTCAGCGTATTGCTACTGAGTGAGAAGTCAGTGTATTGTTATTGAGTGAGAAGTCAGTGTATTGTTATTTAGTGAGAATTCAGTGTATTGTTATTGAGTGAGAATTCAGTGTATTGTTATTGAGTGAGAATTCAGCGTATTGTTATTGAGTGAGAATTCAGCATATTGTTACTGAGTGAGAATTCAACGTATTGTTATTGAGTGAGAATTCAGTGTTTTGTTATTTAGTGAGAAGTCAGTGTATTGTTATTGAGTTAGAAGTCAGTGTATTGTTATTGAGTGAGAATTCAGAGTATTGTTATTGAGTGAAAATTCAGCATACAGTCACTGAGTGAGAATTCAGCGTATTTTTACTGAGGGAGAATTCAGTGTATTGTTTTTTAGTGAGAATTCAGTGTATTGTTATTGAGTGAGAATTCAGTGTATTGTTATTGAGTGAGAATTCAGTGTATTGTTATTGATTGAGAATTCAGCGTATTGTTATTGATTGAGAATTCAGCGTATTGTTATTGAGTGAGAATTCAGTGTATTGTTATTGAGGGAGAATTCAGTGCATTGTTAAATGAGAATACAGTGTATTGTTACTGAGTAAGAATTCAGTGTATTGTTATTGAGTGAGAATTCAGCGTATTGTTACTGAGTGAGAATTCAGCGTATTGTTATTGATTGAGAATTCAGCGTATTGTTATTGATTGAGAATTCAGCGTATTGTTATTCAATGAGAATTCAGTGTATTGTTATTGAGTGATAATTCAGTGTATTGTTATTGAGTGAGAATTTAGTGTATTGTTATTGAGTGAGAATTCAGTATATTGTTATTGAGTGAGTATTTAGTGTATTGTTATTGAGTGAGAATTAAGCATATTGTTATTGAGTGAGAATTCAGCATATTGTTATTGAGTGAGAATTCAGTGTATTGTTATTGAGTGAGAATTTAGTGTATTGTTATTGAGTGAGAATTCAGTATATTGTTATTGAGTGAGTATTTAGTGTATTGTTATTGAGTGAGAATTCAGTGTATTGTTATTGAGTGAGAATTCAGTGTATTGTTATTGAGTGAGAATTCAGTGTATTGTTATTGAGTGAGAATTCAGTATATTGTTATTGAGTGAGAATTTAGTGTATTGTTATTGAGTGAGAATTCAGTATATTGTTATTGAGTGAGTATTTAGTGTATTGTTATTGAGTGAGAATTCAGTGTATTGTTATTGAGTGAGAATTCAGCGTATTGTTATTGAGTGAGAATTCAGCGTATTGTTACTGAGTGAGAATTCAACGTATTGTTATTGAGTGAGAATTCAGCGTATTGTTATTGAGTGAGAATTCAGCATATTGTTACTGAGTGAGAATTCAACGTATTGTTATTGAGTGAGAATTCAGTGTTTTGTTATTTAGTGAGAATTCAGTGTATTGTTATTGAGTGAGAAGTCAGTGTATTGTTATTGAGTGAGAAGTCAGCGTATTGTTACTGAGTGAGAAGTCAGCGTATTGTTACTGAGTGAGAATTCAGTGTAATTTTACTGAGTAAGAAGTCAGCGTAGTGTTATTGGATGAGAATTCAGAGTATTGTTACTGAGTGAGAATTCAGCAAATTATTATTGAGTGAGAATTCAGTGTATTGCTAATAAGTGAGAATTCAGCAAATTGTTATTGAGTGAGAATTCAGTTTAATTTTACTGAGTAAGAAGTCAGCGTAGTGTTATTGAGTGAGAATTCAGTGGCCCCTAGTTATCAAGCCGTCAACCTCAAATACTCTTGAATTCCGCAGCGTATTTGTGGCGAGGCTGATTCGCCTTAGTTATCAAGCCCTGCTGCCCGGCAAAAGTAGAATATAGTGACGTAAGCTTCGATCCGCCGGATCGATTATTACGTCACTCCAGATGTTCCGAATGCAAGTTTGGTACAATCTGACTACTTTTGCTAGTTATCAAATGACTAGCAGGTACACTCGGCACTTTTCCGGCCCAGCGTACCTAGTTTTCAATCCGCCGCACTGGAGGCGGCGGATCCCTTAGGAATCAATGGGAGTCTGACCATAGCGAAAGTTCATGTTCGCTGCTGCCCGATATCCCATTGATTCCTATGGGAGATGTCTGCACCTAACACCCTAACATGTACCCCGAGTCTAAACACCCCTAATCTGCCCCCCCTACACCGCCGCAACTAAATAAATGTATTACCCCCTAAACCGCTGCTCCCGGAGCCCACCGCCACTCTAATAAACTGATTAACCCTAAACCGCCGCTCCTGGACCACGCCGCCACTATAATAAATATGTTAACCCCTAAACCGCCGCTCCCGGACCCCGCCGCCACTATAATAAATATGTTAACCCCTAAACCTAAGTCTAACCCTAACCCTAACACCCACCTAACTTAAATATTAATTAAAAACATCTAAATAAATATTATTCTTATTAACTAAATTAATCCTATTTAAAACTAAATATTTACCTATAAAATAAACCCTAATATAGCTACAGTATAACTAATAATTATATTGTAGATATTTTAGGATTTATTTTTATTTTACAGGCAAATTTCAATTTATTTTAACTAGGTACAATAGCTATTAAATAGTTATTAACTATTTAATAGCTACCTAGTTAAAATAAAGACAAATTTACCTGTAAAATAAAAACAAACCTAAGTTTCAATTACACCTATCACTACACTATAATTAAATAAATTATTCCTATTTAAAACTAAATACTTACCTGTAAAATAAACCCTAAGATAGCTACAATGTAATTAATAATTACATTGTAGCTATTTTAGGATTTATATTTATTTTACAGGTAACTTTGTATTTATTTTAGTTTGTTAGAATAGTTATTAAATAGTTATTAACTATTTAATAACTACCTAGCTAAAAGAAATACAAAATTACCTGTAAAATAAATCCTAACCTAAGTTAGGTAATAGAGCTGTTAACTTTCGTAATTTAGAATAGGGTAGGGCATTTTTTTTATTTTGGGGGGCTTTGTTATTTTATTAGGGGGCTTAGATTAGGTGTAAGTAGCTTAAAATTGTTGTAATATTTTTTAAATGTTTGTAACTTTTTTTTGTAACTTAGTTTTTTTATTTTTTGTACTTTAGTTAGTTTATTTAATTGTATTTAATTGTAGTTATTTGTAGCTAATTTATTTAATTAATTTAACGATAGTGTAGTGTTAGGTTTAATTGTAACTTAGGTTAGGATTTATTTTACAGGTAATTTTGTATTTCTTTTAGCTAGGTAGTTATTAAATAGTTAATAACTATTTAATAACTATTCTAACTAGCTAAAATAAATACAAAGTTACCTGTAAAATAAATATAAATCCTAAAATAGCTACAATGTAATTAATAATTACAATGTAGCTATCTTAGGGTTTATTTTACAGGTAAGTATTTAGTTTTAAATAGGAATAATTTAGTTAATGATAGTGTAGTGTTAGGTGTAATTGAAACTTAGGTTAGTTTTTATTTTACAGGTAAATTTGTTTTTATTTTAACTAGGTAGCTATTAAATAGTTAATAAGTATTTAATAGCTATTGTACCTAGTTAAAATAAATTGAAATTTGCCTGTAAAATAAAAATAAATCTTAAAATAGCTACAATATAATTTTTAGTTATATTGTAGCTATATTAGGGTTTATTTTAAAGATAAGTATTTAGTTTTAAATAGGATTAATTTAGTTAATAAGATATTTAGATGTATTTAATTAATATTTAAGTTAGGGCGGTGTTAGGGTTAGGCTTAGGTTAAGGGGTTAATAATTTTATTATAGGTGGCGACGGTGTAGGGTGGGCAGGATAGGGGTTAATAAATTTATTATAGGTGGCGAAGGTGTAGGGGGGGCAGGATAGGGGTTACTAGGTATATTAGGGGTTAATCAGTTTATTAGAGTGGCGGTGGGCTCCGGGAGCGGCAGTTTAGGGGTTAATACTTTTATTATAGTTGCGGCGGGGTCTAGGAGTGGCGGTTTAGGGGTTAATAACTTTATTTAGTTGCGGAGGGCTCCGGGGGCGCCGGTATAGGGCGTAGAACAGTGTAGTTTAGTGTGAGTGCTTAGTGACAGGGGTATCAATAAAGCTGGGAAAAAGCCGAAGAGCAGCGAGATCGGATGAGTGATAACTATCACAGTCCGCTGCTCATCGCCCCGTACTTGGTGCGCGGCTTTTTGACAGCTTTATTGATAACTTTGGCGAGCGTATTCAGGTCCACGGCAGTGATGTGAGGCCAGCTTAGGCGGGCATTTTGGGGCCGGCGATGGCAGGTAAGTAGACACATTGATAACTAGAGGCCAGTGTATTGTTATTGAGTGAGAATTCAACGTATTGTTATTTATTGAGAATTCAGTGTATTGTTACTGAGTGAGAAGTCAGCGTATTGTTACTGAGTGAGAAGTCAGTGTATTGTTACTGAGTGAGAAGTCAGTGTATTGTTACTGAGTGAGAAGTCAGTGTATTGTTACTGAGTGAGAAGTCAGTGTATTGTTACTGAGTGAGAAGTCAGTGTATTGTTACTGAGTGAGAAGTCAGTGTATTGTTACTGAGTGAGAAGTCAGCGTATTGTTACTGAGTGAGAAGTCAGTGTATTGTTACTGAGTGAGAAGTCAGTGTATTGTTACTGAGTGAGAAGTCAGTGTATTGTTACTGAGTGAGAAGTCAGCGTATTGTTACTGAGTGAGAAGTCAGCGTATTGTTACTGAGTGAGAAGTCAGCGTATTTTTATTGAGTGAGAAGTCAGCATATTGTTATTGAGTGAGAATTCAGTGTATTGTTACTGAGTGAGAATTCAGTGTATTGTTACTGAGTGAGAATTCAGTGTATTGTTACTGAGTGAGAATTCAGTGTATTGTGATAATTCAGTGATAATTCAGTGAATTGTTATTGAGTGAGAATTCAGTGTAATTTTACTGAGTAAGAAGTCAGTGTAGTGTTATTGGATAAGAATTCAGAGTATTGTTACTTAGTGAGGTGTAATTGAAACTTAGGTTAGTTTTTATTATACAGGTAAATTTGTCTTTATTTTAACTAGGTAGCTATTAAATAGTTAATAACTATTTAATAGCTATTGTACCTAGTTAAAATAAATTGAAATTTGCCTGTAAAATAAAAATAAATCTTAAAATAGCTACAATATAATTTTTAGTTATATTGTAGCTATATTAGGGTTTATTTTAAAGATAAGTATTTAGTTTTAAATAGGATTAATTTAGTTAATAAGAGTTATAATATTTAGATGTATTTAATTAATATTTAAGTTAGGGGGGTGTTAGGGTTAGACTTAGGTTAAGGGGTTAATAATTTTATTATAGGTGGCGACGGTGTAGGGTGGGCAGGATAGGGGTTAATAAATTTATTATAGGTGGCGAAGGTGTAGGGGGGGCAGGATAGGGGTTACTAGGTATAATGTAGGTGGCGGCGGGGTCCAGGAGCGGCGGTTTAGGGGTTAATCAGTTTATTAGAGTGGCGGTGGGCTCCGGGAGCAGCAGTTTAGGGGTTAATACATTTATTATAGTTGCGGCGGGGTCTAGGAGCGGCGGTTTAGGGGTTAATAACTTTATTTAGTTGCGGGGGGCTCCGGGGGCGCCGGTATAGGGCGTAGAACAGTGTAGTTTAGTGTGAGTGCTTAGTGGCAGGGGTATCAATAAAGCTGGGAAAAAGCCAAAGAGCAGCGAGATCGGATGAGTGATAACTATCACAGTCCGCTGCTCATCGCCCCATACTTGGTGCGCAGCTTTTTGACAGCTTTATTGATAACTTTGGCAAGCATATTCAGGTCAGCGGCAGTGATGTGAGGCGAGCTTAGGCGGGCGTATTGGGGCCGGCGATGGCAGGTAAGTAGACACGTTGATAACTAGAGGCCAGTGTATTGTTATTGAGTGAGAATTCAGCGTATTGTTATTTAGTGAGAATTCAGCGTATTGTTACTGAGTGAGAAGTCAGCGTATTGTTACTGAGTGAGAAGTCAGTGTATTGTTACTGAGTGAGAAGTCAGTGTATTGTTACTGAGTGAGAAGTCAGTGTATTGTTACTGAGTGAGAAGTCAGCGTATTGTTACTGAGTGAGAAGTCAGTGTATTGTTATTGAGTGAGAAGTCAGCGTATTGTTATTGAGTGAGAATTCAGTGTATTGTTACTGAGTGAGAATTCAGTGTATTGTTACTGAGTGAGAATTCAGTGTATTGTTACTGAGTGAGAATTCAGCGAATTGTTATTGAGTGAGAATTCAGTGTATTGTGATAATTCAGTGATAATTCAGTGAATTGTTATTGAGTGAGAATTCAGTGTAAATTTTACTGAGTAAGAAGTCAGCGTAGTGTTATTGGATGAGAATTCAGAGTATTGTTACTGAGTGAGATTTCAGCGTATTGTTAATGAGTGAGAAGTCAGCGTCTTGTTATTGAGTGAGAAGTCAGCGTATTGTTAATGAGTAAGAAGTCAGCGTATTGTTATTGAGTGATAAATCAGCGTATTGTTATTGAGTGCTAAATCAGCGTATTGTTAATGAGTGAGAAGTCAGCGTATTGTTAATGAGTGAGAAGTCAGCGTATTGTTAATGAGTGAGAAGTCAGCGTATTGTTAATGAGTGAGAATTCAGCGTATTGTTACTGAGTGAGAAGTCAGCGTATTGTTACTGAGTGAGAAGTCAGTGTATTGTTACTGAGTGAGAAGTCAGTGTATTGTTACTGAGTGAGAAGTCAGTGTATTGTTACTGAGTGAGAAGTCAGCGTATTGTTACTGAGTGAGAAGTCAGCGTATTGTTACTGAGTGAGAAGTCAGCGTATTGTTACTGAGTGAGAAGTCAGTGTATTGTTATTGAGTGAGAAGTCAGCGTATTGTTATTGAGTGAGAATTCAGTGTATTGTTACTGAGTGAGAATTCAGTGTATTGTTACTGAGTGAGAATTCAGTGTATTGTTACTGAGTGAGAATTCAGCGAATTGTTATTGAGTGAGAATTCAGTGTATTGTGATAATTCAGTGATAATTCAGTGAATTGTTATTGAGTGAGAATTCAGTGTAAATTTTACTGAGTAAGAAGTCAGCATAGTGTTATTGGATGAGAATTCAGAGTATTGTTACTGAGTGAGATTTCAGCGTATTGTTAATGAGTGAGAAGTCAGCGTCTTGTTATTGAGTGAGAAGTCAGCGTATTGTTAATGAGTGAGAAGTCAGCGTATTGTTATTGAGTGATAAATCAGCGTATTGTTATTGAGTGCTAAATCAGCGTATTGTTAATGAGTGAGAAGTCAGCGTATTGTTAATGAGTGAGAAGTCAGCGTATTGTTAATGAGTGAGAAGTCAGCGTATTGTTAATGAGTGAGAAGTCAGCGTATTGTTATTGAGTGAGACGTCAGCGTATTGTTAATGAGTGAGTAGTCAGCGTATTGTTAATGAGTGAGAAGTCAGTGTATTGTTAATGAGTGAGAAGTCAGCGTATTGTTAATGAGTGAGTAGTCAGCGTATTGTTAATGAGTGAGTAGTCAGCGTATTGTTAATGAGTGAGACGTCAGTGTATTGTTAATGAGTGAGAAGTCAGCGTATTGTTAATGAGTGAGTAGTCAGCGTATTGTTAATGAGTGAGTAGTCAGCGTATTGTTAATGAGTGAGAAGTCAGTGTATTGTTAATGAGTGAGAAGTCAGAATATTGTTATTGAGTGAGACGTCAGCGTATTGTTACTGAGTGAGAAGTCAGCGTATTGTTACTGAGTGAGAAGTCAGCGTATTGTTAATGAGTGAGAAGTCAGCATATTGTTATTGAGTGAGACGTCAGCGTATTGTTAATGAGTGAGTAGTCAGCGTATTGTTAATGAGTGAGACGTAAGTGTATTGTTAATGAGTGAGTAGTCAGCGTATTGTTAATGAGTGAGAAGTCAGCGTATTGTTAATGAGTGAGAAGTCAGCATATTGTTATTGAGTGAGACGTCAGCGTATTGTTAATGAGTGAGTAGTCAGCGTATTGTTAATGAGTGAGACGTCAGTGTATTGTTATTGAGTGATATTTCAGCGTATTGTTAATGAGTGAGAAGTCAGCGTATTGTTATTGAGTGAGAAGTCAGCGTATTGTTAATGAGTGAGAAGTCAGCATATTGTTATTGAGTGAGACATCAGCGTATTGTTAATGAGTGAGTAGTCAGCGTATTGTTAATGAGTGAGAAGTCAGAGACCGCCATTTATCATTGTGTGGACGGACATGATCCGCTATAGCAAACCATGTCCACCGCACATCGATAAATTGTAAGTGCATTGTTAATGAGTGAGAAGTCAGAGGCCCCCATTTATCATTGTGAGGACGGACATGATCCACTATAGCAAACCATGTCCAGCGCACATCGATAAATGCTGACAGCATAAGCTGTCTGCATTTATCATTGCACCAGCAGTTCTTGTGAACTGCTGGTGCAACACCGCCCCCTGCAGATTTGCTAACAGGGGGTGTCAATCAGCCCGATCGTACATGATCAGGCGGATTGTTATACACCGCCTCAAAGGCGGTGTATGAGTTAAGGAGCAGCGGTCTTAAGATCGATGCTTCTTAACTCCTGTTTCCGGTGAGCCTAAAGGCTCGCGCGGAAACAAGGGGAACAGGGGCCATTCAGCCCTTGTTAAATAGAGCCGAGAGTATTATTATTACTGAGTGAGAATTCAGTGTATTATTGAGTATGAATTCAGCGTATTGTTATTTAGTGAGAATTCAGCGTATTGTTATTGAGTCAGAATTCAGTGTATTGTTATTGAGTCAGAATTCAGCGTATTGTTATTGAGTCAGAATTCAGTGTATTGTTATTGAGTCAGAATTCAGCGTATTGTTATTGAGTCAGAATTCAGTGTATTGTTATTGAGTCAGAATTCAGTGTATTGTTATTGAGTCAGAATTCAGTGTATTGTTATTGAGTGAGAATTCAGCTTATTGTTATTGAGTGAGAATTTGTGTATTGTTATTGAGTGTGAATTTGTGTATTGTTATTGAGTGAGGATTCAGTGTATTGTTATTTAGTGAGAATTCAGTGTATTGTTACTGAGTGAGAATTCAGTGTATTGTTATTTAGTGAGAATTCAGTGTATTGTTACTGAGTGAGAATTCAGCGTATTGTTACTGAGTAAGAATTTAGTGTATTGTTATTGAGTCGGAATTCAGTGTATTGTTGAGTGGCAATTCAGTGTATTGTTACTGAGTGAGAATTCAGTGTATTGTTATTTAGTGAGAATTCAGTGTATTGTTACTGAGTGAGAATTCAGCGTATTGTTACTGAGTAAGAATTTAGTGTATTGTTATTGAGTCGGAATTCAGTGTATTGTTGAGTGGCAATTCAGCGTATTGTCATTGAGTGAGAATTCAGTGTATTGTTATTTAGTGAGAATTCAGTGTATTGTTACTGAGTGAGAATTCAGTGTATTGTCATTGAGTGAGAAGTCAGCGTATTGTCATTGAGTGAGAAGTCAGTGTATTGTCATTGAGTGAGAAGTCAGCGTATTGTCATTGAGTGAGAAGTCAGCGTATTGTTATTGAGGGAGAATTCAGTGTATTGTTATTAAGTGATAATTCAGTGTATTGTTATTAAGTGAGAATTCAGTGTATTGTTATTAAGTGAGAATTCAGTGTATCGTTACTGAGTGAGAATTCAGCTTATTGTTACTGAGTGAGAATTCAGTGTATTGTTACTGAGTGAGAATTCAGCGTATTGTTACTGATTGAGAATTCAGTGTATTGTTACTGAGTGAGAATTCAGTGTTTTGTTGCATAGATTTGATCTCTGAAGCAACTGAAGATATTTTAAGCATGTAGTTATCTTTCACCTGCTGATGTGCTGTAGCAGTTTTAGTGTAATGGGTTTGGGGGCTGCTAATACTGCCTTTTATTGTGATCATAATGGCATGGATGATATTATTCTGTGACATTTCACTAAAATACCACTGACTAGTTCATGTCCTGTCAACTTCAAACTATTTATTTGATCATTGAGCACCTGAGCAAAACAATAACAGAAAATCCCTCCTAGTTGAATATCCATCCTAGCAGAATGTATCACTATTCCAGGCTACAGACAGTAAGGGGTTAAACTTATTTGAATAACACACATTGCTGTCAGATACAAACATTAAGTCAGTTTGAACAAGAGTTTAACTTGTTTAAACTACAAGTCACACAGTATTCAACCACTAGCTATACAAGTCACACAGTATTAATACAACCACTAGCTATACAAGTCACACAGTATACATACAACCACTAGCTATACAAGTCACACAGTATACATACAACCACTAGCTATACAAGTCACACAGTATTCATACAACCACTAGCTATACAAGTCACACAGTATTCATACAACCACTAGCTATACAAGTCACACAGTATACAACCAACCACTAGCTACACAAGTCACACAGTATACATACAACCACTAGCTATACAAGTCACACAGTATTCATACAACCACTAGCTATACAAGTCACACAGTATTCATACAACCACTAGCTATACAAGTCACACAGTATACATACAACTACTAGCTATACAAGTCACACAGTATACATACAACCACTAGCTATACAAGTCACACAGTATTCATACAACCACTAGCTATACAAGTCACACAGTATTCATACAACCACTAGCTATACAAGTCACACAGTATTCATGCAACCACTAGCTATACAAGTCACACAGTATTCATGCAACCACTAGCTATACAAGTCACAAAGTATTCATGCAACCACTAGCTATACAAGTCACACAGTATACATACAACCACTAGCTATACAAGTCACACAGTATTCATACAACAACTAGCTATACAAGTCACACAGTATTCATACAACCACTAGCTATACAAGTCACACAGTATTCATACAACCACTAGCTATACAAGTCACACAGTATACATACAACCAACCACTAGCTATACAAGTCACACAGTATACATAAAACCACTAGCTATACAAGTCACACAGTATACATACAACCACTAGCTATACAAGTCACACAGTATTCATACAACCACTAGCTATACAAGTCACACAGTATACAACCACTAGCTATACAAGTCACACAGTATACAACCAACCACTAGCTATACAAGTCACACAATATACAACCAACCACTAGCTATACAAGTCACACAGTATTCATACAACCACTAGCTATACAAGGCACACAGTATTCATACAACCACTAGCTATACAAGTCACACAGTATTCATACAACCACTAGCTATGCAAGTCACACAGTATTCATACAACCACTAGCTATACAAGTCACACAGTATACAACCAACCACTAGCTATACAAGTCACACAGTATTCATACAACCACTAGCTATACAAGTCACACAGTATACATACAACCACTAGCTATACAAGTCACACAGTATACATACAACCACTAGCTATACAAGTCACACAGTATTCATACAACCACTAGCTATACAAGGCACACAGTATTCATACAACCACTAGCTATACAAGTCACACAGTATTCATACAACCACTAGCTATACAAGTCACACAGTATACATACAACCACTAGCTATACAAGTCACACAGTATACATACAACCACTAGCTATTCAAGTCACACAGTATTCATACAACAACTAGCTATACAAGTCACACAGTATTCATACAACAACTAGCTATACAAGTCACACAGTATTCATACAACCACTAGCTATACAAGTCACACAGTATTCATACAACCTGTGACAGACCCTTCTGTCAGGACTGAAGGAGTTAACTGTGTTTAGCTTTAAGAAACTTTTACAAACTGCTATTTGTGACTGGCCCTTTAAATGGAAGGTTGCCCTGCTTCCCTGGATTTTGGAGAAGCCTATTTGCCAGCCTCCTTCCTCATGACTATGGCCCCTGGAAGATTTTGCCCCTGAGAGTATATTGACTTTTGTTGGGTGTGTGTGGCCCTTTGGGAACTGTCTGGGGACATATTGTGACTTTGGTGAACAATGCCCCCTTTAAGACTATGTCCCCAGACCTGTGAAATGACTTGTCCCTGGCTTTCTCCCACTTGGTTCAGTTTCATTGTGTGCCATTAAGAGTTAAATTTTGTTCAGCTTCAAGAAACCTATTCTAAATACAAGTCTGCTGGGATTAGCTCTAATTAGGTTTAGTGATCAACTTTCCCATTGTCTAATCAGACTAGTATTGATAAGGTGGACTGCATTGTTTTATTGTGTGTAATGTTATCTGCTGAAGTAAATGTTGTGGCCTGTCAAAGGGAGTGTCTCTCTATCTAATATCAAATGTGTGATGGGGGATTTTATGCCTCCCCCTGAGAGTGTCCTGTTTGCATGTAACCTCAATAAAAAGGAGGCTGTGTGCTCCAGCACATCAGACCTATGTTGACCCTCTAACTTGAAGCTTTGACTCATGTTTGTAGGATACAGCTTATATCACTACAGGGATTGCTACAGAAGGAAGAGGTTCACCTACTGGAGCCTGGTCGTAGGTCCAGGGCGCAGAGCAGACGGCGAGATACCAGCCCAGCAGCGGTGGTTCATAGAGTCTGCATTACTTATGGTGGCTACGCAGCAGTTATAGAGTCTACGGTGCTGTTGCTCCTTTGGTGAGCGCTAGGAGCATCCTTTTCTACGGTCCAACTTCCAGCCAGCCTGGAGGCAACCGTAACAGAAACTATTTTCTAAACACAAGTTGCTGGCTCCAACCATAATTTAGTTAGTGATAAGAATTCCATTGTTTGATCACCTCCAGAGAGAAAACGCCTAAGTGATAAGAAGGGCCAAGAGTGTCTTATGGTTGAAGTGTTTAAGTAATATAATTCTATTGTATTATGTCAAAGGGCTTGTTCCCTCCATGTAATGTACAACAGTCTTTCAACCCCCATCTGGGGGGGGTCAGACCTGCATAAATACTAGGCATAGCCTTTTAATAAATGTCATTCTGTTTTAAACCTGATGCGGAGCCTGGTCTCATGTTTGTGGGGAAAACTGGTTGGGGTTGTGAATTGCTGATTCCCTGTTCAGGACATTGTTCTCTGGTATTAACCTTGGTACACTGTTGGTACCGTTACATTGGTGGCAAGCGACGGAATGAACCTTATCGCCCAGAAGAGCAACTACACAAGCCAGTAACCTCAGGAAGAGGGGGATTATTACAATACTGACTAAGATGGAAAGAGTACCAGGGACAGAAGGAACCAATGGGCCCAGCATAGCAGACAGAACCCCTGAAGAAGCAAGCTTTGATCGGGTGGTTAAAATAAGACTGGTATATTATGGCCCCACCCATCTGCGGAAATTATCGACCGGGTCATAGCAGCTGTGGAGGCCAACCTACTTCTCCAAAGCGGCGCTGCAGCAGCCCAAGTCACAGCAACCCCAGTGGAAAAGAGAAAAGTAAATTTTGCAGCTTTTAAAAACTTCCTGGAAACAGAAGGAGAGATTGATGGGTACCTTGCGGATTTTGAGAGGCAATGTGCACTACACAAGGTACCCGCAGAGGACTGGGTCATGATATTATCCGGAAAATTATCCGGCCGGGCCAGTGAGGCTTTTCGGGCCATTCCAGATGAGGAAGTCAGGGATTATAATACTGTAAAAGAGGCTCTGCTCTCCAGGTATGCGGTTACACTGGAGGCATACCGGAGGCGGTTCAGAGACACTGTTAAATTAGCTGGTGATTCCTACCTTGAGTGGGCATGTAAGGTGCACCGCACAGCAGCTCACTGGATAGCGGGGTGCCAAGCCATATCTGGGGAAGAGGTGCTGCAGCTATTCCTGTTGGAACATTGCTTCGACAAGTTACCCGCAGGAGTTCGAGAGTGGGTTCGGGACTGTAAACCCTCCACCCTGCATGAAGCGGCTCGCTTGGCAGATGAGTATACGGATGCCCGCAAACTGGACACTGCTACCACTAAGCCCCCTGCTAGAGTGGAGTACAGACCCCCAGTCACCCCAGCAGCTGCCAGTTACCAACCCCCGGCGCACCGCTATACCACATGGCCTCTGGCCACGAACTACCCTCAGAGAGCCCGGTTCAATTCGCGGGGCTACTCACAACCGATTCGGTGCTAGAGCACAAAAGACCAGAGTGTCCCCTAAATGCAGCGAACCAAGCACAGTCCTGGAGAAGACCTGCCGGCGGAATCACACGTAACCCTCAGCCTGCGGCCCGCTACGTAGAGGCGCAAGAATGCTGGGGCATCCTACATGAGGCAGACCTTGTGCAAGCTGCCCACCGGAATAACCGGCAACTGGTTAAAGTGAATGGGAAGGAGGTCAGTGGTCTACGGGATACTGGTGCTACCATGACCTTGCTTCGAAAGAACTTGGTGTCTGAGAAACAGCACACTGGAGACACTGTGGCTGTGAGGGTAGCAGGGGGCACTGTGTTCCGCCTACCTGTTGCCAGGGTACATTTGGATTGGGGAGTGGGCGCTAGACCTGTGAATGTGGGGGTCATGAAGGATTTACCAGCTGATGTTCTCCTTGGAAATAACTTTGTCCCCCTTGTTTCTGCCTATGCTCCCATGGGTCCCGCTGATGTTAACCCTGTGACTACCCGTGCCCAGATCCATGCAGCAGAGACTGACCAACCTGCTGCTAAGCCCCAGGACGCTGAGCTCAGTAAATCTCTATCCGCTATTGATACGTGGAAGTCCCGTTACAATGCGCTGATGAAGGAGAAGAGGAGCGCAGAGGAAAAAGCACGTTTAGAACGTGAATCTCTGCTAGACAAGCTGCACCGACAGACTGCAGAAAACACCAGCTTGAGAGTGGAACATGAAACATTAAAGACTAACTTAGCGACACTTGAGGAGAAGCTGACGCTGGCTCATAGTGAGGTGCAGCAACTCAAGGGCACCCTATGTCAGTATGAAGGGATTGTGGATACCTATAAAGAGCAGGTACAGAAAACCCGTAAAGAAGCTGATGGGATTTTGAAGGACTGTTTAGCCCTAGTCTGGGCACTGAGGAAGTTGAACCCTTGTTTGTATGGACAGGAATTCTCTCTCATAACGGGAATACAAATGGATTGTCCCAACAAACTGACATGCCTATCACCTCTTAGTCCGGTCATCCCCAGGTTGACCCGCAAAAGGGTCAAGCCGGGTCTGCCGGAGTGTTCCACAAGGGGGGAGCTATGTGACAGACCCTTCTGTCAGGACTGAAGGAGTTAACTGTGTTTAGCTTTAAGAAACTATTTTCTAAACACAAGTTGCTGGCTCCAACCATAATTTAGTTAGTGATAAGAATTCCATTGTTTGATCACCACCAGAGAGAAAACGCCTAAGTGATAAGAAGGGCCAAGAGTGTCTTATGGTTGAAGTGTTTAAGTAATATAATTCTATTGTATCATGTCAAAGGGCTTGTTCCCTCCATGTAATGTACAACAGTCTTTCAACCCCCATCTGGGGGGGGGGGTCAGACCTGCATAAATACTAGGCATAGCCTTTTAATAAATGTCATTCTGTTTTAAACCTGATGTGGAGCCTGGTCTCATGTTTGTGGGGAAAACTGGTTGGGGTTGTGAATTGCTGATTCCCTGTTCAGGACATTGTTCTCTGGTATTAACCTTGGTACACTGTTGGTACCGTAACACAACCACTAGCTATACAAGTCACACAGTATACATACAACCAAGCACTAGCTATACAAGTCACACAGTATACATGCAACCACTAGCTATACAAGTCACACAGTATACATACAACCACTAGCTATACAAGTCACACAGTATTCATACAACCACTAGCTATACAAGTCACACAGTATACAACCACTAGCTATACAAGTCACACAGTATACAACCAACCACTAGCTATACAAGTCACACAGTATACATACAACCAACAACTAGCTATACAAGTCACACAGTATTCATACAACCACTAGCTATACAAGTCATACAGTATACAACCACTAGCTATACAAGTCACACAGTATTCATACAACCACTAGCTATACAAGTCACACAGTATACATACAACCACTAGCTATAGAAGTCACACAGTATACATACAACCACTAGCTATACAAGTCACACAGTATTCATACAACCACTTGCTATACAAGTCACACAGTATACGTACAACCACTAGCTATACAAGTCACACAGTATACAACCACTAGCTATACAAGTCACACAGTATTCATACAACCACTAGCTATACAAGTCACACAGTATACAACCACTAGCTATACAAGTCACACAGTATACATACAACCACTAGCTATACAAGTCACACAGTATTCATACAACCACTAGCTATACAAGTCACACAGTATTCATACAACCACTAGCTATACAAGTCACACAGTATTCATACAACCAGTAACTATACAAGTCACACAGTATTCATACAACCACTAGCTATACAAGTCACACAGTATACATACAACCACTAGCTATACAAGTCACACAGTATACATACAACCACTAGCTATACAAGTCACACAGTATACATACAACTACTAGCTATACAAGTCACACAGTATACATACAACCACTAGCTATACAAGTCACACAGTATACAACCAACCACTAGCTATACAAGTCACACAGTATTCATACAACCACTAGCTATACAAGTCCCACAGTATACATACAACCACTAGCTATACAAGTCACACAGTATTCATACAACCACTAGCTATACAAGTCACACAGTATACAACCAACCACTAGCTATACAAGTCACACAGTATACAACCAACCACTAGCTATACAAGTCACACAGTATTCATACAACCACTAGCTATACAAGGCACACAGTATTCATACAACCACTAGCTATACAAGTCACACAGTATTCATACAACCACTAGCTATACAAGTCACACAGTATTCATACAACCACTAGCTATACAAGTCACACAGTATACAACCAACCACTAGCTATACAAGTCACACAGTATTCATACAACCACTAGCTATACAAGTCACACAGTATACATACAACCGCTAGCTATACAAGTCACACAGTATTCATACAACCACTAGCTATACAAGTCACACAGTATTCATACAACCACTAGCTATACAAGGCACACAGTATTCATACAACCACTAGCTATACAAGTCACACAGTATTCATACAACCACTAGCTATGCAAGTCACACAGTATTCATACAACCACTAGCTATACAAGTCACACAGTATACAACCAACCACTAGCTATACAAGTCACACAGTATTCATACAACCACTAGCTATACAAGTCACACAGTATACATACAACTACTAGCTATACAAGTCACACAGTATACATACAACCACTAGCTATACAAGTCACACAGTATTCATACAACCACTAGCTATACAAGGCACACAGTATTCATACAACCACTAGCTATACAAGTCACACAGTATTCATACAACCACTAGCTATACAAGTCACACGGTATACATACAACCACTAGCTATACAAGTCACACAGTATACATACAACCACTAGCTATACAAGTCACACAGTATTCATACAACCACTAGCTATACAAGTCACACAGTATTCATACAACCACTAGCTATACAAGTCACACAGTATTCATACAACCACTAGCTATACAACTCACACAGTATACATACAACCACTAGCTATACAAGTCACACAGTATTCATACAACCACTAGCTATACAAGTCACACAGTATACATACAACTACTAGCTATACAAGTCACACAGTATACATACAACCACTAGCTATACAAGTCACACAGTATTCATACAACCACTAGCTATACAAGTCACACAGTATTCATACAACCACTAGCTATACAAGTCAGACAGTATTCATACAACCACTAGCTATACAAGTCAGACAGTATTCATACAACCACTAGCTATACAACTCACACAGTATACATACAACCACTAGCTATACAAGTCACACAGTATTCATACAACCACTAGCTATACAAGTCACACAGTATACATACAACCACTATCTATACAAGTCACACAGTATACATACAACCACTAGCTATACAAGTCACACAGTATTCATACAACCATTAGCTATACAAGTCACACAGTATTCATACAACCACTAGCTATACAAGTCACACAGTATACATACAACCACTAGCTATACAAGTCACACAGTATTCATACAACCACTAGCTATACAAGTCACACAGTATTCATGCAACCACTAGCTATACAAGTCACACAGTATTCATACAACCACTAGCTATACAAGTCACACAGTATTCATACAACCACTAGCTATACAAGTCACACAGCATACATACAACCACTAGCTATACAAGTCACACAGTATTCATACAACCACTAGCTATACAAGTCACACAGTATACATACAACCACTAGCTATACAAGTCACACAGTATACATACAACCACTAGCTATACAAGTCACACAGTATTCATACAACCACTAGCTATACAAGTCACACAGTATTCATACAACCACTAGCTATACAAGTCACACAGTATTCATGCAACCACTAGCTATACAAGTCACACAGTATTCATACAACCACTAGCTATACAAGTCACACAGTATACAACCACTAGCTATACAAGTCACACAGTATACATACAACCACTAGCTATACAAGTCACACAGTATTCATACAACCACTAGCTATACAAGTCACACAGTATACAACCACTAGCTATACAAGTCACACAGTATACATACAACCACTAGCTATACAAGTCACACAGTATTCATACAACCACTAGCTATACAAGTCACACAGTATTCATACAACCACTAGCTATACAAGTCACACAGTATTCATACAACCAGTAACTATACAAGTCACACAGTATTCATACAACCACTAGCTATACAAGTCACACAGTATACATACAACCACTAGCTATACAAGTCACACAGTATACATACAACCACTAGCTATACAAGTCACACAGTATACATACAACTACTAGCTATACAAGTCACACAGTATACATACAACCACTAGCTATACAAGTCACACAGTATACAACCAACCACTAGCTATACAAGTCACACAGTATTCATACAACCACTAGCTATACAAGTCACACAGTATACATACAACCACTAGCTATACAAGTCACACAGTATTCATACAACCACTAGCTATACAAGTCACACAGTATACAACCAACCACTAGCTATACAAGTCACACAGTATACAACCAACCACTAGCTATACAAGTCACACAGTATTCATACAACCACTAGCTATACAAGTCACACAGTATTCATACAACCACTAGCTATACAAGTCACACAGTATTCATACAACCACTAGCTATACAAGTCACACAGTATTCATACAACCACTAGCTATACAAGTCACACAGTATACAACCAACCACTAGCTATACAAGTCACACAGTATTCATACAACCACTAGCTATACAAGTCACACAGTATACATACAACCGCTAGCTATACAAGTCACACAGTATTCATACAACCACTAGCTATACAAGTCACACAGTATTCATACAACCACTAGCTATACAAGTCACACAGTATTCATACAACCACTAGCTATACAAGTCACACAGTATTCATACAACCACTAGCTATGCAAGTCACACAGTATTCATACAACCACTAGCTATACAAGTCACACAGTATACAACCAACCACTAGCTATACAAGTCACACAGTATTCATACAACCACTAGCTATACAAGTCACACAGTATACATACAACTACTAGCTATACAAGTCACACAGTATACATACAACCACTAGCTATACAAGTCACACAGTATTCATACAACCACTAGCTATACAAGTCACACAGTATTCATACAACCACTAGCTATACAAGTCACACAGTATTCATACAACCACTAGCTATACAAGTCACACGGTATACATACAACCACTAGCTATACAAGTCACACAGTATACATACAACCACTAGCTATACAAGTCACACAGTATTCATACAACCACTAGCTATACAAGTCACACAGTATACATACAACCACTAGCTATACAAGTCACACAGTATTCATACAACCACTAGCTATACAAGTCACACAGTATACATACAACCACTAGCTATACAAGTCACACAGTATACATACAACCACTAGCTATACAAGTCACACAGTATTCATACAACCACTAGCTATACAAGTCACACAGTATTCATACAACCACTAGCTATACAAGTCACACAGTATTCATGCAACCACTAGCTATACAAGTCACACAGTATTCATACAACCACTAGCTATACAAGTCACACAGTATTCATACAACCACTAGCTATACAAGTCACACAGTATACATACAACCACTAGCTATACAAGTCACACAGTATTCATACAACCACTAGCTATACAAGTCACACAGTATTCATACAACCACTAGCTATACAAGTCACACAGTATTCATACAACCACTAGCTATACAAGTCACACAGTATTCATACAACCACTAGCTATACAAGTCACACAGTATTCATACAACCACTAGCTATACAAGTCACACAGTATTCATACAACCACTAGCTATACAAGTCACACAGTATTCATACAACCACTAGCTATACAAGTCACACAGTATTCATACAACCACTAGCTATACAAGTCATACAGTATACAACCACTAGCTATACAAGTCACACAGTATTCATACAACCACTAGCTATACAAGTCACACAGTATTCATACAACCACTAGCTATACAAGTCACACAGTATACATACAACCACTATCTATACAAGTCACACAGTATACATACAACCACTAGCTATACAAGTCACACAGTATTCATACAACCATTAGCTATACAAGTCACACAGTATTCATACAACCACTAGCTATACAAGTCACACAGTATACATACAACCACTAGCTATACAAGTCACACAGTATTCATACAACCACTAGCTATACAAGTCACACAGTATTCATGCAACCACTAGCTATACAAGTCACACAGTATTCATACAACCACTAGCTATACAAGTCACACAGTATTCATACAACCACTAGCTATACAAGTCACACAGCTATACATACAACCACTAGCTATACAAGTCACACAGTATTCATACAACCACTAGCTATACAAGTCACACAGTATACATACAACCACTAGCTATACAAGTCACACAGTATACATACAACCACTAGCTATACAAGTCACACAGTATTCATACAACCACTAGCTATACAAGTCACACAGTATTCATACAACCACTAGCTATACAAGTCACACAGTATTCATGCAACCACTAGCTATACAAGTCACACAGTATTCATACAACCACTAGCTATACAAGTCACACAGTATACAACCACTAGCTATACAAGTCACACAGTATACATACAACCACTAGCTATACAAGTCACACAGTATTCATACAACCACTAGCTATACAAGTCACACAGTATACAACCACTAGCTATACAAGTCACACAGTATACATACAACCACTAGCTATACAAGTCACACAGTATTCATACAACCACTAGCTATACAAGTCACACAGTATTCATACAACCACTAGCTATACAAGTCACACAGTATTCATACAACCAGTAACTATACAAGTCACACAGTATTCATACAACCACTAGCTATACAAGTCACACAGTATACATACAACCACTAGCTATACAAGTCACACAGTATACATACAACCACTAGCTATACAAGTCACACAGTATACATACAACTACTAGCTATACAAGTCACACAGTATACATACAACCACTAGCTATACAAGTCACACAGTATACAACCAACCACTAGCTATACAAGTCACACAGTATTCATACAACCACTAGCTATACAAGTCACACAGTATACATACAACCACTAGCTATACAAGTCACACAGTATTCATACAACCACTAGCTATACAAGTCACACAGTATACAACCAACCACTAGCTATACAAGTCACACAGTATACAACCAACCACTAGCTATACAAGTCACACAGTATTCATACAACCACTAGCTATACAAGGCACACAGTATTCATACAACCACTAGCTATACAAGTCACACAGTATTCATACAACCACTAGCTATACAAGTCACACAGTATTCATACAACCACTAGCTATACAAGTCACACAGTATACAACCAACCACTAGCTATACAAGTCACACAGTATTCATACAACCACTAGCTATACAAGTCACACAGTATACATACAACCACTAGCTATACAAGTCACACAGTATTCATACAACCACTAGCTATACAAGTCACACAGTATTCATACAACCACTAGCTATACAAGGCACACAGTATTCATACAACCACTAGCTATACAAGTCACACAGTATTCATACAACCACTAGCTATGCAAGTCACACAGTATTCATACAACCACTAGCTATACAAGTCACACAGTATACAACCAACCACTAGCTATACAAGTCACACAGTATTCATACAACCACTAGCTATACAAGTCACACAGTATACATACAACTACTAGCTATACAAGTCACACAGTATACATACAACCACTAGCTATACAAGTCACACAGTATTCATACAACCACTAGCTATACAAGGCACACAGTATTCATACAACCACTAGCTATACAAGTCACACAGTATTCATACAACCACTAGCTATACAAGTCACACGGTATACATACAACCACTAGCTATACAAGTCACACAGTATACATACAACCACTAGCTATACAAGTCACACAGTATTCATACAACCACTAGCTATACAAGTCACACAGTATACATACAACCACTAGCTATACAAGTCACACAGTATTCATACAACCACTAGCTATACAAGTCACACAGTATACATACAACCACTAGCTATACAAGTCACACAGTATACATACAACCACTAGCTATACAAGTCACACAGTATTCATACAACCACTAGCTATACAAGTCACACAGTATTCATACAACCACTAGCTATACAAGTCACACAGTATTCATGCAACCACTAGCTATACAAGTCACACAGTATTCATACAACCACTAGCTATACAAGTCACACAGTATACAACCACTAGCTATACAAGTCACACAGTATACATACAACCACTAGCTATACAAGTCACACAGTATTCATACAACCACTAGCTATACAAGTCACACAGTATTCATACAACCACTAGCTATACAAGTCACACAGTATTCATACAACCACTAGCTATACAAGTCACACAGTATTCATACAACCACTAGCTATACAAGTCACACAGTATTCATACAACCACTAGCTATACAAGTCACACAGTATACATACAACCACTAGCTATACAAGTCACACAGTATTCATACAACCACTAGCTATACAAGTCATACAGTATACAACCACTAGCTATACAAGTCACACAGTATTCATACAACCACTAGCTATACAAGTCACACAGTATTCATACAACCACTAGCTATACAAGTCACACAGTATACATACAACTACTAGCTATACAAGTCACACAGTATTCATACAACCACTAGCTATACAAGTCACCAGTCAGCAGGTGCAGCTCTACGTGCTGGGGACAGATATATACCATCATATTTATCTGTGTCCCATGCTGACCACGCTGTGGTTTTTTGTACTTGATGGCTGGGTTTATCCATCATCAGCACCTGATCACAGGCGCACAGAGCCCTCATACAACGAAAATGTACGACTGACGCACTGTGCAATGCATTGTGGGGCACTTAAACTTGCTTTGCATAAGCAGAACACTCAGCAGGTAACACAAGCAGCTGCTTCTGAATAAATATATTTCAATCGTTAAGTTTGCTTACAACCCTAGAAAAATGTATCATCTGATTTATATACAAAAATATCCATAGACTTTAATGGTGATTTTCTGTAGACATGCATTACATAAGTTTTTTTATTCTAAAGAACCAGAATCAACCCCCTAATTGTGACATAATTAGGTCTGTGCCTAGGGCAGCAGGATTTGAGGGGTAGCAAATTCCCAGAGTTAGTTCTAGGGAATGTCTTCTCACTTCTAAGCTCTTTAAAAGCCAGATTCTTAAAAACTATCCAGCTTGGAGCAAAAACATTGTGCAGACTTCACAGGGGCTGGCCTCACTGAATTTTTTAAGAAAAGGGCATATTTGTAGGTCCCAGGCCGCGATTTTCAAAACATCAACAGACCGACAAGAAACTGCCTGGATTGATATAAAGAACAAGAGAGGCGTATGTGTGTACCAATAACACAAATGACAAGAACCAGATATAACCCTAATCAGGGTACTCACATTTGAGAGGAGCACTCAGTCAGTGCTATTGGATTCAGGCTGGATATTTTGCAGCAACCCAGCTCACTGTTCAGTCTTGAATAACCAGAAGAAGGGGTTGCAAGAAGTCTAGATAGGCATATAAAACAGAAGGGGCGCCTGTGTGTGCCAGTAGTATAATATATTAGTATAAAGATAAAAACCCCTATACAGGGTACTCACATTTGAGAGGAGCACCCAGACAGTGCTATTAGGAACAGGCTGGATAGTTGGCAGCAACCCAACTTACTGGTCACATTGATAGGCCAAAGCTCTGGAACTCAGGAACAGCAAAACCCTGGTAATGAACTGCAACAATCCAGAGATAGCAGTCTCTGCAGCTGTGAGCTCCCAGTGGGAGTGATTAGTATATGGGGCTATATTAAAGGTTCCAAAAAATGTATGATAATTATAAAGATAAAAACAGGTTTATTAAATAGGATATAATAAAATACAATGGAACCCTAAGGTGGGATATGCTAGCAGCCCACCTTAGCTTAATACAACGCGTTTCTCAGTGTATCAAAACACTGTTTCGTCAGGCATAAAATACAAGCTAAAAAGTGCCTATAAATATACAAGCCCTACTAAACACAAGCACAAGTGAGAAAACAATCAATGCATACACCTGGGAAACCACTCCTTCAAGAGCAAATTCCCAGCAAATTAACCCTTTTTTGGAAACTGCATACATCATTGTATCATAGATTTCAAAGAGAATTATATATGGTTATATAGGGAAAGAGATAATAAAATAAAAATTAATATAATATATCTGAAGTGCATTTCATCCAAAATGCATGTCGACCAAATGAAATTGAACTATTGACCCCTAAATACAAAGATATATATCAATATATATATATATATATATATATATACAGTACATACACACACACACACACACATATATATATATATATATATATATATATATATATATATATATATATATATATATATATATATACAGTATATATCAAATTAAAAATAGGAAGTTAACTACCTCGAATATATTGATATGAATATGAGGAGCTTTAAATGTGCATCCTAAATCTTGAAGTGTGATACTTTGGTACTTATATTAAACTATTTGTTTAACTCGTAGTTGATATTATATAATGTGTAAATGGACTTGTTCACCGTTTTTACTAGAAAGCCCGTGTTTTGTTTGTCCCTATAAATTTATTTATTTATTTATTTATTCATAAAATATTTTACCAGGAAGGATACATTGAGATTTCTCTCGTTTTCAAGTATGTCCTGGGACCACAAAACATTGCATTGATACAATAGTGTACAATAAAATACAAAAACAATAATAATACACAATACATGCAAACATTTAACATAGAACTGGTAGGACATATTTAATCAACCATGACAGGCACATTCTGTTTTGAGATATGTAGAGAGGGATCTCTTAAAGGATATTAGCCTTGGGGAAGGTTTGAAAGTGTGCGGGAGGTTGTTCCATAATTGTGGCGTGTGACAAAATCAATCTCGCCACTGTACATTGGAGGGCCTGTTATGGAACATTCTTTGGGCTGGAGGTACATGGGCTTAAGGATACCCAGAGACTGCATGGAAATATGGAATTTTATATGCTGGACACCCCATGTACTTTCATAACTCTGTCTTATGTCTATGTCACCCTGTATCCATAAATACAGGATGGGTACAGGGTGTGAGTGCCCCTTGTGGGAGCAATTGTGACTCTATAAGCCAAGTGGGCATAAAAGACTTTATAGCTAATAAGAACTGTTCCTATATTCTCTAATAAGATGTATTCTATGTATGTTTCAGATCTGATTGTGTCTCAGGAGTCTGTCTGGGTAAACTGATTGTGTTTTGTGTAATTATGTTAACTAGACTGCCCAACATCAGATTGTCTGAGTAAACGTTCTTCCCTAGTTAATTAACTTAATATGTTAATCTGTTTTACCTGTGAATAGACAATTGTTAGAGGTTTGATGCATTGTTCATATGTTTGCTTTACTGTTAAACCAATGCCCTTTGTAACCTGAAGCCAGGGTGTATAAATCTGTGTGCTGCCTTCAAATAAAGTAGTCATTCTGTTTAAACCTGAAAACTGGCTGGTTTGTGAATTGCTGATTCCCTATGCAGGACGTTGTTCCCTGGTATTAACCCTTGGTACACTGTTGGTACCGTAACATTGGTGGCAGCGACGGAATGAACCTTATCGCCCAGAAGAGCAACTACACAAGCCAGCAACCACAGAAGAGGGGGATTATTACAATACTGACTAAGATGGAAAAGAGAAAAGTAAATTTTGCAGCTTTTAAAAACTTCCTGGAAACAGAAGGAGAGATTGATGGGTACCTTGCGGATTTTGAGAGGCAATGTGCACTACACAAGGTACCCGCAGAGGACTGGGTCACGATATTATCTGGAAAATTATCCGGCCGGGCCAGAGAGGCTTTTCGGGCCATTCCAGATGAGGAAGTCAGGGATTATAATACTGTAAAAGAGGCTCTGCTCTCCAGGTATGCGGTTACACCGGAGGCATACCGGAGACGGTTCAGAGACACTGTTAAATTAGCTGGAGATTCCTACCTTGAGTGGGCATGTAAGGTGCACCGCACAGCAGCTCACTGGATAGCGGGGTGCCAAGCCATATCTGGGGAAGAGGTGCTGCAGCTATTCCTGTTGGAACATTGCTTCGACAAATTATCCGCAGGAGTTCGAGAGTGGGTTCGGGACCGTAAACCCTCCACCCTGCAGGAAGCGGCTCGCTTGGCAGATGAGTATACGGATGCCCGCAAACTGGACACTGCTACCACTAAGCCCCCTGCTAGAGTGGAGTACAGACCCCCAGTCACCCCAGCAGCTGCCAGTTACCAAACCCCGGCGCACCACTATACCACACGGCCTCCGGCCACGAACTACCCTCAGAGAGCCCTGCGGTGCTACTCACAACCTATTCGGTGCTTTCGATGTAAGCAACTAGGGCACAAAAGACCAGAGTGTCGCCTAAACGCAGCGAACCAAGCGCAGTCCTGGAGAAGACCCGCCGGCGGAATCCCACGTAATCCTCAGCCTGCGGCCCGCTACGTAGAGGCGCAAGAATGCTGGAGCATCCTACATGAGGCAGACCTTGTGCAAGCTGCCCACCGGAATAACCGGCAACTGGTTAAAGTGAATGGGAAGAAGGTCAGTGGTCTACGGGATACTGGTGCTACCATGACCTTGCTTCAAAAGAACTTGGTGTCTGAGAAACAGTACACTGGAGACACTGTGGCTGTGAGGGTAGCAGGGGGCGATGTGTTCAGCCTACCTGTTGCCAGGGTACATTTGGATTGGGGTGTGGCGCTAGACCTGTGAATGTGGGGGTCAAGAAGGACTTACCTGCTGATGTTCTTCTTGGAAATGACTTGGCCCCCCTTGTTTCTGCCTACGCTCCTATGGGTCCCGCTGATGTTAACTCTGTGACTACCCGTGCCCAGATCCGTGCAGCAGAGACTGACCCACCTGCTGCTAAGCCCCAGGACGCTGAGCTCAGTAAATCTCTATCCGCTATTGATATGTGGAGGTCCCGTTACAATGCGCTGATGAAGGAGAAGAGGAGCGCAGAGGAAAAAGCACGTTTAGAACAGGAATCTCTGCTAGACAAGCTGCACCGACAGACTGCAGAAAACACCAGCTTGAGAGTGGAACATGAAACATTAAAGAAAAACTTAGTGACACTTGAGGAGAAGCTGACGCTGGCTCATAGTGAGGTGCAGCAACTCAAGGGCACCCTATGTCAGTATGAAGGGATTGTGGATACCTATAAAGAGCAGGTACAGAAAACTCGTAAAGAAGCTGATGGGATTTTGAAGGACTGTTTGGCCCTGGTCTGGGCACTGAGGAATTTGAACCCTTGTTTGTATGGACAGGAATTCTCTCTCATAACGGGAATACAGATGGATTGTCCCAGCAAACTGACATGCCTACCAGGCGCTCTGGTGGTATATGGCACAGTACATACCCTGGACAGCCGAGCATGACAAACCAGAGGGAGAGGAGTTTGATGGTCCTGTCCCCCAGCAACACGGCTGTTTAGCCAAAGGGGAGACGATTGGTCTCCCCCTCCAGCAGCACAGCTATGTATCCAAAGGGGAGACAGTCGGTCTCCCCCTCCAGCAACCAGGCTCCCACCAGGCTACTTCCATGGTAGTGCTGGCACCCGGGCAGAGTACAGCTGGTCTCTGCCCACCTCGCAACCCACCAATTCAGCGTACCAGTCCCCCACACAGCTGTGGTGAGGCACCTGGACATGGACAAGTTTTCCCCGTACTCAGGTGTAGTAACCATTTATTGTGGGTGGGCTGTACTACTAATTGTGTTTTATGGGTGGGTTGCTGGACTAACCAGGGCACTGACCGGCAGGAGGTCAGATACCCTGTTAGTCTGTTTGGAAAAGGGGAGAGATGTGACAAAACCAATCTCGCCACTGTACATTGGAGGGCCTGTTATGGAACATTCTTTGGGCTGGAGGTACATGGGCTTAAGGATACCCAGAGACTGCATGGAAATATGGAATTTTATATGCTGGACACCCCATGTACTTTCATAACTCTGTCTTATGTCTATGTCACCCTGTATCCATAAATACAGGATGGGTACAGGGTGTGAGTGCCCCTTGTGGGAGCAATTGTGACTCTATAAGCCAAGTGGGCATAAAAGACTTTATAGCTAATAAGAACTGTTCCTATATTCTCTAATAAGATGTATTCTATGTATGTTTCAGATCTGATTGTGTCTCAGGAGTCTGTCTGGGTAAACTGATTGTGTTTTGTGTAATTATGTTAACTAGACTGCCCAACATCAGATTGTCTGAGTAAACGTTCTTCCCTAGTAAATTAACTTAATATGTTAATCTGTTTTACCTGTGAATAGACAATTGTTAGAGGTTTGATGCATTGTTCATATGTTTGCTTTACTGTTAAACCAATGCCCTTTGTAACCTGAAGCCAGGGTGTATAAATCTGTGTGCTGCCTTCAAATAAAGTAGTCATTCTGTTTAAACCTGAAAACTGTCTGGTTTGTGAATTGCTGATTCCCTATGCAGGACGTTGTTCCCTGGTATTAACCCTTGGTACACTGTTGGTACCGTAAGATGGCGCTCTGTAGGAAAAGGAGGATCGAGCTGCTTTCTTTTTGTATTAAGGCAAGCTAAATAGTGTGCTGGTACTGGATCGGAGGTTATAGGAGGTGGGAATAGCCGGGGAGAGCATTCTGCTCAGGTGGGGTGGGAGCTTCCCAGAAAGGCTCTTAAACACAAGGCAGGAAAGATGGAGGGTGCGTCTGGATTCCAGCGTCAGCCAGTTTAATTCTTTTAGCATGTCACAATGGTGGGTCCTGTAGTTACATTGTAGCACAAAGCGGCAGAACGAGTTATACAACGTATTAAGTTTATTAAGATGAGTTTGCGGTGCAGCTGCATATACTACGTCCCCATAATCCATGAAAGGCATCAACATTTGCTGTACAATCTTTTCCTTAACTGTAGGGCTGAGGCAGGATTTGTTTCTGTACAGGGCACCTAGTTTTGGATAAAGTTTAGATGCAAGTTTTTCTATGTGGAGGCCAAAAGATAGATTGGGGTCTAATAACATACCCAAGTATTTAAAAGAGTGGACTGCGGTGAGCGTGCAATTGGATTTTGTTTTGATGCGAAGATGGGAATTTTGTAATTTGTGTAATTTAGGTCCCATTCCAAAGATCATTGTGACAGTTTTGTCAGTGTTTAGGAAGAGTTTGTTTTTTGAGATCCACTTTTCTACCTCTGTGAACTGGTCTTGGAGCACTGCTTCAAGCTGCGACAGATCGGAATTGTTTGCATAGATTACAGTGTCATCTGCGTACATGTGTACAGTTGAGGATTTGCAGACATTAGGTAGATCATTTATAAATAATGTGAATAGTAGGGGGCCGAGAATGGAACCTTGGGGTACACCACACGTGACTGGGAGAGGGAGGGAGTCGCTGTCAGAAATGGAGACATATTGCAATCGATCCAATACATATGATCGAAACTAGGTTAATGGACGATCAGCAATACCAGAGTTTTTTTGTTTGAGCAGTAGTATGTCGTGGTCCACTGTGTCAAAGGCCTTTGCAAAATCAAGGAAAATAGCTCCAGTTAGGTCTCCTTGTTCCATGCCAGTTTGGATGTCATTGCAAACTTTTAGGAGGGCAGTTGTAGTGGAGTGATTCGGGCGAAAACCGGATTGATCAGGGGTCAGATAGTTAGATTGTTGGTAATACTCACATAATTGCGTATGGACGCATTTTTCTAAGATTTTTGACAATACTGGGAGCAAAGATATAGGGCGATAATTAGAAACCAAGGTTAACTCTCCACTTTTATGGATAGGCACTAGTTTTCCAAAGTTTGGGAATGTATCCAGACATCAAGGATTCATTAATTAGGGTTGTGACCAGTTTAGCAATTGCCGGCGCACTGAGCTTCAACAGCATTGCTGGGATTTGATCTGGTCCAGACTGGTTTTTCATTTTTAGATTATTAAGGTGTTTCTTAACGACATTGATGGGTACAGGTCTAAAATTGAACTTCTCTATATTGGGTCTTTGCTGATTTAGTGGGGCCTGATCCACATTTGTAGTTTCAGGATGCGTGTCATTTATTAGTTTGTCAATCAGGGTGGTGGAGCATCCGACAAAATAACTGTTAAAGGCATTTGCTACTTCTAAGGGGAGTTGCAGGGTATGGTTGTCCACAGTGACAGTGGGGGGTTGGGAGTGGATTGGTGGATTTTGTAAGTTATTTATGAGTTTCCAAAACTTTCTAGGGTTTGATATGTTATTGTTCAGATTTTCACAGAAATATTGGGCCTTGGCCAATTTTGTTTGTTTAGAGCATATATTTCGCCATTTTCTATATACACAGTGATCGTTCATAGAGCCAGTATGTTTGAATTTTGACCACAATGAATCCCGAAACTGGTACATTTGAATGAGGTCAGCTGTGATCCAATTTAGGTGTGCTCCTTTTACTCTCACCTTACGCAGCGGGGCATGTAAATTCCAAACTTGTAGGAGTTCAGACTGAAAGAATTCAACTGCAGAGTCTAGATCAGGGATTAAGTTTAATCTGTGCCAGGGTAGGTTCTGGATGTCAATTAGAAAAGATTGAAGATTACATTTTTTGAAGGATCTGGTGATTTTAACCTTGGGAGAGGATTTAGTTGCCTTTATTTTGTGCACGCAGTACACTAAGCAGTGATCACTGAAATTGTTAGGGAGAACACCTGCCTCCTGGATTCGGTCGGGAGAAGTGGAGAGAATCCATTCGAGCAGGGTGTGATTATGGCTTTTGATGTTTATGCGAGTTGTTGAGGAGATTAATTGCGTTAGCTGCAAAGATTTAAACAGCGAGCGACAACTATTATTTTTTTGATTCAGCCAATCAATATTAAAATCTCCAAAAACCAAAATTTAACTTTTTGGGTTTTGAGCTATGGTTTCACTAAGGAGATGTACTATGTCAGAAATGGAATGCACAGGGGAGCTAGGTGGGCGGTAGATTCCTGCAACAATGATTGATTTATTGTACGGATCTAAATTTTGCCAGAAAGGAAATCAAAGGTGGCAGAAGAGCTATATTTTTGTAAGGGGGTGAACTTTATGGAAATGTCAGCATAAATTACAATGCCGCCTCCTCTCTTTGCTCTGTCAATTCTATGGCATGAATACCCATGTATAGCAATGGCAGAGTCAGGTATTTTTGCGGTTAGCCACGATTCAGAGATCACAATGATTTTGGGCTTGTAATGTGAACACCATGCTTGCAGTGCATCGATTTTTGGTAGTAAGCTCCGAATATTACAGTGCACAAAGGCGAGGCCTTTTTTAGCTGGTAGGCTAGGAATGGAATTTGTTGCTGGACTAGGGTTAGACTCTACATCATTTGCAAGGGCAAGTAACATAAAGAAAAGGAATTTTGAAATCATTTTTGTTTGGCCATATTGTGAATGTGAAACTTTATAATTTTGTGAGGTGGGGGTAGGAGGGTTATTTTTAATAACCCTCCACCAGCACTCAGCAGATAAGTTACAGAAACAGAGCAGGCCATGGTGTATGATAATGTGTTTTCCAGTTTGAAATGTGTGTTTATGGTGGTAATGATAGGAACAAAATTGGAGTGATAAAAGAGTTATCATGAATAATAGTATGGTCATATTTGGATTCATGTTAGTGGTATAAGGTGTGTAGATGGGAGGGGGGAAAAAAAGTATATACTATTGTTGTGTGATATGTAGTTATTTGTAGGAAGAGAGGGTATGTATTCTAAAGGGTTAAGCAAAAGGAAGGATGTGTTGATTAGTATTTGCACCTGTCATTTAATGAGAAATAAAGTAGTGTGGGAGACTATCTATAAATGAAGAAATGAGCCTGGGGTGGGTGGGATGAGGGGCAGGGTGGGAGGGAAACTATCTTCCACAGGCTACCTGTTTGCATGGCAATGGTACAGCTGAGGTGAATGTCTGTATTTTCTTATTAAGACTGGGGTGCTTTTAAAATCAAGCTGAAGAAAAGAGATATATTAGCGTCAGATTGCCCTGCAAAAGTTTAAAGGAATGGGAGGTACTATGTCTTAAGCAAACACAGGGAAAGTTGAAATTATAGATAGTCCTACAGAGTCAAATGGTAATCAAGAGAAAAGCAGAGAGAGAAATAAATAAACAACTTTGTTTTCATTTTTTAGAGTTTTTAGAAAGTTATGCACTCCTTGAGTGTGTGGAGACTTGACATATCACTGTGGGTGTATGAAGGGGTAGTAATGTGACTGCCGACATTTGGCCAATCATAGGACATAAGAAAGAAAAAAGGGATGAGAAGTTACACCCCTTAGTGAAAACAGCTAACTGATTGGAGCCCATATTGTCATGACGTGGAGATATGTTAGCGCTGTCAAAACTAGGATTGGGGATCAGATAACAGCTGTGATCAGTGCTAGATAAAAATCATAAAATCGTGTTAGTGTATTGATATATTACTTTAAAATGTAAAGTGATAATGTGACCATTACTAGTAACTATTTGTGACGATAGTGTCACCTATGTTATTAGTAGTGGTGAAAACTACTCTAAATGTGCTACTTAAGCGGTGCATCAGACAACTAATGTTGGGCGTAAGTGGTGAACAGTCATGGCGTGATAATAGCCAGCAAATAATAATAAGATGAAAATAAAGATGGCTAAAGCCGTTTCTTATTAGACTTAGGACAATAGGTCTTGATAAGCACACACAATAGTGAGAGTCCTCAAACTTCTATAATATATACAAGCAAATATATATTTGATGTCAAATAAAACAAATAACAATAGATAACCATATGGAATGTAATAAATGAGGAGTGGATACTAAACTACAGGGAGTGCAGAATTATTAGTGTAAGACTCTGTTCTCTTCTTTTCCTTGTCACTCCCAGTTACTCCCACTGACTGCTGATTCGCTAACTACTCCTTAAGACAGGTGCTCCCCTTGCACTCTGTGCTTAGTATTGAAGTTTCTACATACAGATTGGATTACAAACTTTCTCTGTCCTGCATGTTCCAGCTTACCTATAATCAATTGCTGGTATCTTAGCAGGATTCAAAAGACTTTGTTTGCCGTTTATACCTTCAAAGACATCACTGTCTTCTGCCTTATATTCAAGTGAGGAATTGTACAACTTTCGTTTTGTTTAACTAGCTGCTTCATTCTTTTTGCAGCTCATACCTTCAACACAGCTAAACAGCAGCACGCAAAAGGATTCAAACCGTGACGTCACTTCCACTCCGGGCCCGGCACCAACAAACTTTCTCCCTGCTTGCGGTTGGAACGGACTACTACCGAATAGACTTGATATTTGTGTATGAGTTTCAGGTACCACACTATTTAACCGCATTACCGCTTTACTAACCCATAATCTGCTAAATTACTTGTGGCTATTACTGCAACTACTTAATTACTAAAGCATCAACTAATATCTGCTTAACTGTTTATTCTCTGCAAAGATCCTGCTTTTCCTTGAAAGTAATAAGGCATATCTCCTGCATAAACTGCTTTGTTGAATTAAGTCACTTGCTTGCTGGGAAAGACTTTTTATTGCTGCTGCATTTGTTCCGTTATTTCTCCAGTTCTTTACTCTATTTCTGTTGTTGTCTCTCTAAGATATACATCAGATTATATAAGTTTTTCATTGCAGCCAGCTGCTGTATACAAACCTTGTTCTTTTTCTGATTTTTAGCAATATTCACAAATCTGAAAGAGTCCTTTTTGCAATAAAGGATTTAGACAAAATTGTGTAACAAACAAACAATTTTGGTCGTAACTGCAGTTGTGTTCCACTATCAAGAGTTTATTCAAAACCTAACATAATACTAAGCCTCTACACTATGGAACCAGCAGATTTGCGCCAAATTGTTTACAACCTTACTCAAAAGGTTGACCAGCTCTCACAAGGCATGCGTGAATTACAGATTGAAAATGAAGCTCTACGTAACATAATAAAGGACTCTATTGCTGTTAAAGGTAATCAGGCTGAAAATATTACTGAACCACAATTGTCACTTCCAGATCTTTTCTCTGGTAACAGAAAAACATACAGATCATTTAAAAATGCCTGTCAACTTCTTTTTTCCATGAAACCTAGAACATACCCCACTGAGAGAGTGAGAGTTTTGACTACCATTTCCTTTCTCAGGGGGGACCCCAGAAATTGGGCAGATAAATTTATTGAAAACCAAGATCCTATTCTCGGCTCTCTGGATGATTTTTTCAATGCTATGGATGAAATGTTTCAGGACACAGATGTGCAGCTCACTGCAGAAATGACTTTGAGGAGTCTCAAACAAGGGAAAAGACCTGTAGAAGAGTACATCACAGACTTTAAGCAGTACTCTACAGATGCATTATGGACCCCAGTTGCTCTCCGCAACCAATTCCGTCTCGGTCTTTCAGAGACACTAAAAGATGAATTCGCCAGAATTGAGCTTCCCCAGACTCTAGAAACATTTATGAAGATGGCTATTCAGATTGATCGCCGTTTAAGAGAAAGAAAAGCTGAAAAATACGCTATTGAATACAAACCCAAAAGTTCTTACTCCTCATCTCTTTCTAACTCATTTACTCCTACTAAAACAACTGCAGAACCTATGGAGAAAGGTTTTATGAGAGGTCCCCTGACTCAAGAAGAAAAACAACGCAGGCGCATAAAAAAATTATGTATGTATTGCGCTAATGCATCTCACACTGTTCAAGATTGTTCACTTCTATTAAAGAATAAGAAAAGTAAGTCTAATTACCTGTATACTTTGTTTCAATCATCTATACAAAATACTTATTGTACTTTATCTGTTTCTTTACAGCTGCTTCAAAGTCAAGTAATGATTAATGATGCCATCATTGATTCTGGGGCTACTGGGAATTATTTAGATCATGATTTTTGTATCAAAAACAAAATCCCTCTCAACAAGAAGAAGACTCCTATACCTATTAGGGTAATTGATGGTTCACTTATGTTTTCTGGACCTATCATTTTTGAGACTATCCCTATAAAGCTTAACATTGATGGACATTTTGAAATGTTATCTTTTGACGTTCTCCCTTCGCCCCATTTTTCTTTAGTTTTGGGTTTAAAGTGGTTACAAATACATAACCCCACAATTACTTGGTTTCCTTTCAAAATAAAGTTTATTTCTGCTTATTGCAAAACTACCTGTTTTCCTTGTCCATTATTATTACATTCAACTGTTCCCTCTGACTCTTTACCCATACAATATATTGAGTTTGAAGATGTTTTCAGTAAGACTGAGGCTGAGAACCTACCCCCTCATAGGGTTTATGATTGCCCTATTGATCTTCAACCTGGTGCTCGAATTCCTTTTGGACATCTCTATCCCTTAAGTAATCCAGAACTCGAAGAACTTAAATTGTATCTTGAAGAAAACCTAAAAAAAGGTTTTATTAGACCCTCCACATCCCCAGCTGGTGCTGGTTTCTTTTTTGTTCGCAACAAAGATGGCAGTCTTAGACCCATCATTGTTTATCGCGAGTTGAATAAATGTACTATCAAAAATCGCTATCCGCTGCCATTAATTCCAGAGATGATTGAGAGGCTCTCTGACGCTTCCATATTTACTAAGCTTGATTTAAGAGGGGCATACAATCTCATCAGAATAAAAGAGGGGCATGAATGGCTGACGGCATTTAGGACCAGATATGGCCTATTTGAATATCTTGTAATGCCGTTCGGCCTATGTAATGCCACTTTTCAATACTTCATAAATGATGTATTTCGTGATCTTCTTGATGTATGTCTAGTTATTTATCTAGATGACATTCTCATATACTCAAGAACTATGGAGGATCATGTGAAACATGTTCGACAGGTACTCGCCCGTCTCAGAGCCCATAAACTCTACGCTAAATTAGAAAAATGTAAATTCCATACTACTGAAGTTTCTTTCTTGGGATACAACATCTCTCCTTCAGGAATTCAAATGCAAAAAGAAAAAGTGGACACTGTTCTGAACTGGCCAGAACCAAAATCTAGGAAAGATTTACAACGCTTCCTAGGATTCTCCAACTACTACAGGAAATTCATAAAAGGGTTTTCTAAAATCGTAAAACCTCTTACGATTCTAACTGGTTCTTCCATTCCTTTCACCTGGGGAAATGATGCTAGAAACGCCTTTGTTCATTTAAAAAACAGGTTCACATCTGCACCTATTCTTCAATTTCCTAACCAATCTTATCAGTATACTTTGGAGGTTGATTCTTCTGACTATGCTATTGGTGCTGTACTTTCCCAACAAAAATCCTTATCAGAACCTCTTCATCCAATTTCTTATTTCTCCAAACTTATGACACCTGCAGAACGTAATTATGCCATCGGAGATAAGGAATTGTTGGCTATACGTCGATCCCTAGAACACTGGAGACATCTCCTGGAGGGTACTACTTTACCAATTATCATTTATACGGATCATAAGAATCTACAGTATTTACAATCTAACAAAACACTCTCTGCCAGACAGGTTCGCTGGAGTCTTTATTTTGACCGTTTTAATTTCTCAATTATTTACAGACCTGCCAACAAAAACGCAAAAGCTGACGCCTTGTCCCGAATTCCTAAACCTCCAATTGACTTGCCCATCAGGAAAGACATTGTCTCTCCTGAATGTTTCATTGGTATCACTACTCCTATCTTAACAGAACTAAGAGATTTCTGTAAAAAACAACCAACACCTCCTGAACCAGATTTGCTTAAAAACCATGGCTTGTATTTCCGAGGTCAAAAGATATATGTGCCTAATTCTATGAGAACACTTATCATTCAGACTTGCCATGATAACCCTCTTGCTGGTCACCCTGGTGTTAAAAAGACACATGAACTTGTTTCTCGAACATATTGGTGGCCTCAGATGAAATCATCTATTTCTGATTATATAAACACATGTAGGGTTTGTGTCACTTGTAAGCCTGAACGAAAACCACCTTTTGGTTTACTCATGCCTTTACCAGTTCCCGATAAACCTTGGCACCATGTCTCAATGGACTTTATTGTCGACTTACCTCCATCAAGTAACCAGACCACTATACTTGTTGTCATTGATGTTTTTACTAAGATGGCTCATTTTCTACCATTCCACAAATTACCAACCTCTTCAGAGACTGCTCACTTATTCATTGATCATATTGTTAAGTTACATGGACTTCCTTCTATCATAACAACTGACCGAGGATCACAATTTACCTCAAAATTCTGGACCAAATTATGTGAAATTACTAACATTGACCATCGATACTCCACAGCCTTTCACCCCCAGACTAACGGACAATCAGAGAGATTAAACCAGTGGCTTGAACATTATTTGAGGTGCTACTGTTCTTATGATCAAAATGATTGGTTTAAATATCTCTCAATGGCAGAATTTGCTTATAATAATTCAACCAATTCTTCCACAAAGATGACTCCTTTCTTTGCAAATTATGCTTACCATCCTAAGTTTTCTTTTATATCCTTTACTTCTTCAGATTCTCCTTTGCTCGATGAAATACATAATTCTTTACAAGAAAATTTCAAAACTATACAAGAGAATATTCTAGATGCCCAGAAGTCACAAAAACACTTTTATGACCTTCGAAGAAGAAAACCACCTGAATATACTGTTGGTGATTTAGTCTGGCTTTCTACAAAAAATTTAAGACTACAAATCCCTTCCAAGAAGATGGCCAGTCTATTCATTGGTCCTTTTCCCATTCAAAAGATTATTAATGCCAATGCTGTCAGATTGGAGCTTCCTAACTCGCTAAGAATTCATCCCACTTTTCATGTTTCCCTTTTGAAACCATATATTCCTACTAGACATAACCAGACTCTATTACCTCCTTCGCCTTTACCTTTGGATGATAATGAATATGAAGTTGACTCCATACTAGATTCCAGATATTCCAATGGGATTCTTCAATATTTGGTAAGATGGAAAAACTATTCCAGTGATGAGGACTCCTGGGAACCTCTTTCCAATCTCAACTCCCCTCGTCTTCTATCAATGTTCCATCGTCGCCATCCTGATAGGCCTCGGCCAATCGCTGTGGAACAGCTCCCTTGAGGAGGGGGTCATGTAAGACTCTGTTCTCTTCTTTTCCTTGTCACTCCCAGTTACTCCCACTGACTGCTGATTCGCTAACTACTCCTTAAGACAGGTGCTCCCCTTGCACTCTGTGCTTAGTATTGAAGTTTCTACATACAGATTGGATTACAAACTTTCTCTGTCCTGCATGTTCCAGCTTACCTATAATCAATTGCTGGTATTTTAGCAGGATTCAAAAGACTTTGTTTGCCGTTTATACCTTCAAAGACATCATTGTCTTCTGCCTTATATTCAAGTGAGGAATTGTACAACTTTCGTTTTGTTTAACTAGCTGCTTCATTCTTTTTGCAGCTCATACCTTCAACACAGCTAAACAGCAGCACGCAAAAGGATTCAAACCGTGACGTCACTTCCACTCCGGGCCCGGCACCAACAAACTTTCTCCCTGCTTGCGGTTGGAACGGACTACTACCGAATAGACTTGATATTTGTGTATGAGTTTCAGGTACCACACTATTTAACCGCATTACCGCTTTACTAACCCATAATCTGCTAAATTACTTGTGGCTATTACTGCAACTACTTAATTACTAAAGCATCAACTAATATCTGCTTAACTGTTTATTCTCTGCAAAGATCCTGCTTTTCCTTGAAAGTAATAAGGCATATCTCCTGCATAAACTGCTTTGTTGAATTAAGTCACTTGCTTGCTGGGAAAGACTTTTTATTGCTGCTGCATTTGTTCCGTTATTTCTCCAGTTCTTTACTCTATTTCTGTTGTTGTCTCTCTAAGATATACATCAGATTATATAAGTTTTTCATTGCAGCCAGCTGCTGTATACAAACCTTGTTCTTTTTCTGATTTTTAGCAATATTCACAAATCTGAAAGAGTCCTTTTTGCAATAAAGGATTTAGACAGAATTGTGTAACAAACAAACAATTTTGGTCGTAACTGCAGTTGTGTTCCACTATCAAGAGTTTATTCAAAACCTAACAATTAGGCAAATGAGTATTTTGACCACATCATCCTCTTTATGCATGTTGTCTTACTCCAAGCTGTATAGGCTCGAAAGCCTACTACCAATTAAGCATATTAGGTGATGTGCATCTCTGTAATGAGAAGGGGTGTGGTCTAATGACATCAACACCCTATATCAGGTGTGCATAATTATTAGGCAACTTCCTTTCCTTTGGCAAAATGGGTCAAAAGAAGGACTTGACAGGCTCAGAAAAGTCAAAAATAGTGAGATATCTTGCAGAGGGATGCAGCACTCTTAAAATTGCAAAGCTTCTGAAGCGTGATCATCGAACAATCAAGCGTTTCATTCAAAATAGTCAACAGGGTCGCAAGAAGCGTGTGGAAAAACCAAGGCGCAAAATAACTGCCCATGAACTGAGAAAAGTCAAGCGTGCAGCTGCCAAGATGCCACTTGCCACCAGTTTGGCCATATTTCAGAGCTGCAACATCACTGGAGTGCCCAAAAGCACAAGGTGTGCAATACTCAGAGACATGGCCAAGGTAAGAAAGGCTGAAAGACGACCACCACTGAACAAGACACACAAGCTGAAACGTCAAGACTGGGCCAAGAAATATCTCAAGACTGATTTTTCTAAGGTTTTATGGACTGATGAAATGAGAGTGAGTCTTGATGGGCCAGATGGATGGGCCCGTGGCTGGATTGGTAAAGGGCAGAGAGCTCCAGTCCGACTCAGACGCCAGCAAGGTGGAGGTGGAGTACTGGTTTGGGCTGGTATCATCAAAGATGAGCTTGTGGGGCCTTTTCGGGTTGAGGATGGAGTCAAGCTCAACTCCCAGTCCTACTGCCAGTTTCTGGAAGACACCTTCTTCAAGCAGTGGTACAGGAAGAAGTCTGCATCCTTCAAGAAAAACATGATTTTCATGCAGGACAATGCTCCATCACACACGTCCAAGTACTCCACAGCGTGGCTGGCAAGAAAGGGTATAAAAGAAGAAAATCTAATGACATGGCCTCCTTGTTCACCTGATCTGAACCCCATTGAGAACCTGTGGTCCATCATCAAATGTAAGATTTACAAGGAGGGAAAACAGTACACCTCTCAGAACAGTGTCTGGGAGGCTGTGGTTGCTGCTGCACGCAATGTTGATGGTGAACAGATCAAAACACTGACAGAATCCATGGATGGCAGGCTTTTGAGTGTCCTTGCAAAGAAAGGTGGCTATATTGGTCACTGATTTGTTTTTGTTTTGTTTTTGAATGTCAGAAATGTATATTTGTGAATGTTGAGATGTTATATTGGTTTCACTGGTTAAAATAAATAATTGAAATGGGTATATATTTGTTTTTTGTTAAGTTGCCTAATAATTATGCACAGTAATAGTCACCTGCACACACAGATATCCCCCTAAAATAGCTATAACTAAAAACAAACTAAAAACTACTTCCAAAACTATTCAGCTTTGATATTAATGAGTTTTTTGGGTTCATTGAGAACATGGTTGTTGTTCAATAATAAAATTAATCCTCAAAAATACAACTTGCCTAATAATTCTGCACTCCCTGTAATGAAATCAAATAAAAAATAATAATAAATAAAAATTGAAATCTATAATTAATAATAATAATAATATAAAATAATAAACAAAAGATTAATATGAACTTATAGGGGTCAAGTGTAATGAATGTTTTTAATGCGTCTGGGAATGCACTATGGACATTATATAAACAATAATGTATGCAGAAAACAACTCCGGAGTACAGCAAAAAAATCTCAATAGAACGCAGCAGAGTCAATAACCTCATTCAAACCTGTTGGAAAAAGGGAATGAAACTTGAAACTCCAGAATGTTTCTCTCTGTCTTAACTTAGTATATCTGTTGTATCTATGTGAAATATCAACAGACCGACAATGTGATACATCAACAGACCGACAATGTGATACATCAACAGACCGACAATGTGATACATCAACAGACCAACAATCTGATACATCAACAGACCGACAATGTGATACATCAACAGACCGACAATAAACTGCCTGCTTGGGTTTGCCAAGATTGTAGTACGTTAGTCTGTCAATATACTTGAAAAAAAGGGGCTGACCTGTGAAGTGCCAGCGAGTGGCGATGTGTCTCCCATTGGAAATAAATAGGGACCGTGGCTTCAGCAAAAGATTACCCACATCTCTACTTGTCTGCACTTTCAGCGAGCGGGGGGGGGGGGGCGTATATGAAGTGCTCCTACACAGCACAGACAGAGCTCTCCCTGAAACCAAACACGGTTTCTGTGTAGGAACACTTCATATAATGCTAGTGTAACCTGTCACTGCACCTACACTGCCTGCCTCACACTGTAAAGTCTCTGTGTAGGAACACTTCATATAATGCTAGTGTAACCTGTCACTGCACCTACACTGCTTGCCTCACACTGTAAAGTCTCTGTGTAGGAACACTTCATATAATGCCAGTGTAACCTGTCACTACACCTACACTGCTTGCCTCACTATGTAAAGTCTCTGTGTAGGAACACTTCATATAATGTTAGTGTAACCTGTCACTGCACCTACACTGCCTGCCTCACACTGTAAAGTCTCTGTGTAGGAACACTTCATATAATGCCAGTGTAACCTGTCACTGCACCTACACTGCTTGCCTCACCATGTAAAGTCTCTGTGTAGGAACACTTCATATAATGCCAATGTAACCTGTCACTACACCTACACTGCTTGCCTCACACTGTAAAGTCTCTGTGTAGGAACACTTCATATAATGCAATTGTAACCTGTCACTGCACCTACACTGCCTGCCTCACACTGTAAAGTCTCTGTGTAGGAACACTTCATATAATGCTAGTGTAACCTGTCACTACACCTACACTGCTTGCCTCACTATGTAAAGTCTCTGTGTAGGAACACTTCATATAATGCCAGTGTAACCTGTCACTACACCTACACTGCCTGCCTCACACTGTAAAGTCTCTGTGTAGGAACACTTCATATAATGCTAGTGTAACCTGTCACTACACCTACACTACCTACCTCACACTGTAAAGTCTCTGTGTAGGAACACTTCATATAATGCTAGTGTAACCTGTCACTACACCTACACTGCTTGCCTCAGACTGTAAAGTCTCTGTGTAGGAACACTTCATATAATGCCAGTGTAACCTGTCACTACACCTACACTGCTTGCCTCACACTGTAAAGTCTCTGTGTAGGAACACTTCATATAATGCCAGTGTAACCTGTCACTGCACCTACACTGCCTGCCTCACACTGTAAAGTCTCTGTGTAGGAACACTTCATATAATGCCAGTGTAACCTGTCACTACACCTACACTACCTGCCTCACACTGTAAAGTCTCTGTGTAGGAACACTTCATATAATGCTAGTGTAACCTGTCACTACACCTACACTGCTTGCCCCACACTGTAAAGACTTTGTGTAGGAACACTTCATATAATGCCAGTGTAACCTGTCACTACACCTACACTGCTTGCCTCACCATGTAAAGTCTCTGTGTAGGAACACTTCATATAATGCCAATGTAACCTGTCACTACACCTACACTGCTTGCCTCACACTGTAAAGTCTCTGTGTAGGAACACTTCATATAATGCCAGTGTAAACTGTCACTACACCTACACTGCTTGCCTCACACTGTAAAGTCTCTGTGTAGGAACACTTCATATAATGCCAGTGTAACCTGTCACTGCACCTACACTGCCTGCCTCACACTGTAAAGTCTCTGTGTAGGAACACTTCATATAATGCCAGTGTAACCTGTCACTACACCTACACTGCCTGCCTCACACTGTAAAGTCTCTGTGTAGGCACACTTCATATAATGCCAGTGTAACCTGTCACTTAACCTACACTGCCTGCCTCACACTGTAAAGTCTCTGTGTAGGAACACTTCATATAATGCCAGTGTAACCTGTCTCTACACCTACACTGCTTGCCTCACTCTGTAAAGTCTCTGCGTAGGAACACTTCATATAATGCCAGTGTAACCTTTCACTACACCTACACTGCTTGCCTCACACTGTAAAGTCTCTGTGTAGGAACACTTCAAATAATGCCAGTGTAACCTGTCACTACACCTACACTTCCTGCCTCACACTGTAAAGTCTCTGTGTAGGAATACTTCATATAATGCCAGTGTAACCTGTCACTACACCTACACTGCTTGCCTCACACTGTAAAGTCTCTGTGTAGGAACACTTCATATAATGCTAGTGTAACCTCTCACTACACCTACACTGTTGCCTCACACTGTAAAGTCTCTGTGTAGGAACAATTCATATAATGTTAGTGTAACCTCTCACTACACCTACACTGTTGCCTCACACTGTAAAGTCTCTGTGTAGGAACACTTCATATAATGCCAGTGTAACCTGTCACTACACCTACACTGCTTGCCTCACACTGTAAAGTCTCTGTGTAGGAACACTTCATATAATGCCAGTGTAACCTGTCACTACACCTACAATGCCTGCCTCACACTGTAAAGTCTCTGTGTAGGAACACTTCATATAATGCCAGTGTAACCTGTCACTACACCTACACTGATTGCCTCACACTGTAAAGTCTCTGTGTAGGAACACTTCATATAATGCCAGTGTAACCTGTCACTACACCTACACTGCTTGCCTCACTATGTAAAGTCTCTGTGTAGGAACACTTCATATAATGCCAGTGTAACCTGTCACTACACCTACACTGCTTGCCTCACACTGTAAAGTCTCTGTGTAGGAACACTTCATATAATGCCAGTGTAACCTGTCACTGCACCTACACTGCTTGCTTCACACTGTAAAGTCTCTGTGTAGGAACACTTCATATAATGCAATTGTAACCTGTCACTGCACCTACACTGCTTGCCTCACACTGTAAAGTCTCTGTGTAGGAACACTTCATATAATGCCAGTGTAACCTGTCACTACACCTACACTGCTTGCCTCACACTGTAAAGTCTCTGTGTAGGAACACTTCATATAATGCCAGTGTAATCTGTCATTACACCTACACTGCTTGCCTCACACTGTAAAGTCTCTGTGTAGGAACACTTCATATAATGCCAGTGTAACCTGTCACTACACCTACACTACCTGCCTCACATTGTAAAGTCTCTGTGTAGGAACACTTCATATAATGCAATTGTAACCTGTCACTGCACCTACACTGCTTGCCTCACACTGTAAAGTCTCTGTGTAGGAACACTTCATATAATGCCAGTGTAACCTGCCACTACACCTACACTGCTTGCCTCACACTGTAAAGTCTCTGTGTAGGAACACTTCATATAATGCCAGTGTAACCTGTCACTACACCTACACTGCTTGCCTCACTATGTAAAGTCTCTGTGTAGGAACACTTCATATAATGCCAGTGTAACCTGTGACTACATCTACACTTCCTGCCTCACACTGTAAAGTCTCTGTGTAGGAACACTTCATATAATGCCAGTGTAAACTGTCACTGCACCTACACTGCTTGCCTCACACTGTAAAGTCTCTGTGTAGGAACACTTCATATAATGCCAGTGTAACCTGTCACTACACCTACACTGCTTGCCTCACACTGTAAAGTCTCTGTGTAAGAACACTTCATATAATGCCAGTGTAACTTGTCACTACACCTACACTGCTTGCCTCACACTGTAAAGTCTCTGTGTAGGAACACTTCATATAATGCCAGTGTAACCTGTCACTACACCTACACTGCTTGCCTCACACTGTAAAGTCTCTGTGTAGGAACACTTCATATAATGCCAGTGTAACCTGTCACTACACCTACACTGATTGCCTCACACTGTAAAGTCTCTGTGTAGGAACACTTCATATAATGCCAGTGTAACCTGTCACTACACCTACACTACCTGCCTCACATTGTAAAGTCTCTGTGTAGGAACACTTCATATAATGCAATTGTAACCTGTCACTGCACCTACACTGCTTGCCTCACACTGTAAAGTCTCTGTGTAGGAACACTTCATATAATGCCAGTGTAACCTGCCACTACACCTACACTGCTTGCCTCACACTGTAAAGTCTCTGTGTAGGAACACTTCATATAATGCCAGTGTAATCTGTCATTACACCTACACTGCTTGCCTCACATTGTAAAGTCTCTGTGTAGGAACACTTCATATAATGCCAGTGTAACCTGTCACTACACCTACACTGCTTGCCTCACACTGTAAAGTCTCTGTGTAGGAACACTTCATATAATGCAATTGTAACCTGTCACTGCACCTACACTGCTTGCCTCACACTGTAAAGTCTCTGTGTAGGAACACTTCATATAATGCCAGTGTAACCTGTCACTACACCTACACTGCTTGCCTCACACTGTAAAGTCTCTGTGTAGGAACACTTCATATAATGCCAGTGTAATCTGTCATTACACCTACACTGCTTGCCTCACACTGTAAAGTCTCTGTGTAGGAACACTTCATATAATGCCAGTGTAACCTGTCACTACACCTACACTACCTGCCTCACATTGTAAAGTCTATGTGTAGGAACACTTCATATAATGCAATTGTAACCTGTCACTGCACCTACACTGCTTGCCTCACACTGTAAAGTCTCTGTGTAGGAACACTTCATATAATGCCAGTGTAACCTGCCACTACACCTACACTGCTTGCCTCACACTGTAAAGTCTCTGTGTAGGAACACTTCATATAATGCCAGTGTAACCTGTCACTACACCTACACTGCTTGCCTCACACTGTAAAGTCTCTGTGTAGGAACACTTCATATAATGCCAGTGTAATCTGTCATTACACCTACACTGCTTGCCTCACACTGTAAAGTCTCTGTGTAGGAACACTTCATATAATGCCAGTGTAACCTGTCACTACACCTACACTACCTGCCTCACATTGTAAAGTCTATGTGTAGGAACACTTCATATAATGCCAGTGTAACCTGTGACTACATCTACACTTCCTGCCTCACACTGTAAAGTCTCTGTGTAGGAACACTTCATATAATGCCAGTGTAAACTGTCACTGCACCTACACTGCTTGCCTCACACTGTAAAGTCTCTGTGTAGGAACACTTCATATAATGCCAGTGTAACTTGTCACTACACCTACACTGCTTGCCTCACACTGTAAAGTCTCTGTGTAGGAACACTTCATATAATGCCAGTGTAACCTGTCACTACACCTACACTGCTTGCCTCACACTGTAAAGTCTCTGTGTAGGAACACTTCATATAATGCCAGTGTAACCTGTCACTACACCTACACTGATTGCCTCACACTGTAAAGTCTCTGTGTAGGAACACTTCATATAATGCCAGTGTAACCTGTCACTACACCTACACTGCTTGCCTCACACTGTAAAGTCTCTGTGTAGGAACACTTCATATAATGCCAGTGTAACCTGTCACTACACCTACACTGCTTGCCTCACACTGTAAAGTCTCTGTGTAGGAACACTTCATATAATGCCAGTGTAACCTCTCACTACACCTACACTGCCTGCCTCACACTGTAAAGTCTCTGTGTAGGCACACTTCATATAATGCTAGTGTAACCTGTCACTGCACCTACACTGCTTGCCTCACACTGTAAAGTCTCTGTGTAGGAACACTTCATATAATCCCAGTGTAAAATGTCACTACACCTACACTGCTTGCCTCACACTGTAAAGTCTCTGTGTAGGAACACTTCATATAATGCCAATGTAACCTGTCACTACACCTACACTGCTTGCCTCACACTGTAAAGTCTCTGTGTAGGAACACTTCATATAATGCCAGTGTAACCTGTCACTATATCTACACTGCTTGCCTCACACTGTAAAGTCTCTGTGTAGGAACACGTCATATAATGCCAGTGTAACCTGTCACTACACCTACACTGCTTGCCTCACTATGTAAAGTCTCTGTGTAGGAACACTTCATATAATGCCAGTGTAACCTGTCACTACACCTACACTGCTTGCCTCACTATGCAAAGTCTCTGTGTAGGAACACTTCATATAATGCCAGTGTAACCTGTCACTACACCTACACTGCTTGCCTCACACTGTAAAGTCTCTGTGTAGGAACACTTCATATAATGCCAGTGTAACCTGTCACTGCACCTACACTGCTTGCCTCACACTGTAAAGTCTCTGTGTAGGAACACTTCATATAATGCAATTGTAACCTGTCACTGCACCTACACTGCTTGCCTCACACTGTAAAATCTCTGTGTAGGAACACTTCATATAATGCCAGTGTAACCTGTCACTACACCTACACTGCTTGCCTCACACTGTAAAGTCTCTGTGTAGGAACACTTCATATAATGCCAGTGTAATCTGTCATTACACCTACACTGCTTGCCTCACACTGTAAAGTCTCTGTGTAGGAACACTTCATATAATGCCAGTGTAACCTGTCACTACACCTACACTGCCTGCCTCACACTGTAAAGTCTCTGTGTAGGAACACTTCATATAATGCCAGTGTAACCTGTCACTACACCTACACTACTTGCCTCACATTGTAAAGTCTCTGTGTAGGAACACTTCATATAATGCAATTGTAACCTGTCACTGCACCTACACTGCTTGCCTCACACTGTAAAGTCTCTGTGTAGGAACACTTCATATAATGCAATTGTAACCTGTCACTACACCTACACTGCTTGCCTCACACTGTAAAGTCTCTGTGTAGGAACATTTCTTATAATGCCAGTGTAACCTGTCACTACACCTACACTGCTTGCCTCACACTGTAAAGTCTCTGTGTAGGAACACTTCATATAATGCCAGTGTAATCTGTCATTACACCTACACTGCTTGCCTCACACTGTAAAGTCTCTGTGTAGGAACACTTCATATAATGCCAGTGTAACCTGTCACTACACCTACACTGCTTGCCTCACACTGTAAAGTCTCTGTGTAGGAACACTTCATATAATGCCAGTGTAACCTGTCACTACACCTACACTGCTTGCCTCACACTGTAAAGTCTCTGTGTAGGAACACTTCATATAATGCCAGTGTAACCTGTCACTGCACCTACACTGCCTGCCTCACACTGTAAAGTTTCTGTGTAGGAACACTTCATATAATGCCAGTGTAACCTGTCACTACACCTACACTACCTGCCTCACACTGTAAAGTCTCTGGGTAGGAACACTTCATATAATGCTAGTGTAACCTGTCACTACACCTACACTGCTTGCCTCACACAGTAAAGTCTCTGTGTAGGAACACTTCATATAATGCCAGTGTAACCTGTCACTACACCTACACTGCTTGCCTCACACTGTAAAGTCTCTGTGTAGGAATACTTCATATAATGCCAGTGTAACCTGTCACTACACCTACACTGCTTGCCTCACACTGTAAAGTCTCTGTGTAGGAACACTTCATATAATGCCAGTGTAACCTGTCACTACACCTACACTGCTTGCCTCACACTGTAAAGTCTCTGTGTAGGAACACTTCATATAATGCCAGTGTAACCTGTCACTGCACCTACACTGCTTGCCTCACACTGTAAAGTCTCTGTGTAGGAACACTTCATATAATGCAATTGTAACCTGTCACTGCACCTACACTGCTTGCCTCACACTGTAAAGTCTCTGTGTAGGAACACTTCATATAATGCCAGTGTAACCTGTCACTACACCTACACTGCTTGCCTCACACTGTAAAGTCTCTGTGTAGGAACACTTCATATAATGCCAGTGTAATCTGTCATTACACCTACACTGCTTGCCTCACACTGTAAAGTCTCTGTGTAGGAACACTTCATATAATGCCAGTGTAACCTGTCACTACACCTACACTACCTGCCTCACATTGTAAAGTCTCTGTGTAGGAACACTTCATATAATGCAATTGTAACCTGTCACTGCACCTACACTGCTTGCCTCACACTGTAAAGTCTCTGTGTAGGAACACTTCATATAATGCCAGTGTAACCTGTCACTACACCTACACTGATTGCCTCACACTGTAAAGTCTCTGTGTAGGAACACTTCATATAATGCCAGTGTAACCTGTCACTACACCTACACTGCTTGCCTCACACTGTAAAGTCTCTGTGTAGGAACACTTCATATAATGCCAGTGTAACCTGTCACTACACCTACACTGCTTGCCTCACACTGTAAAGTCTCTGTGTAGGAACACTTCATATAATGCCAGTGTAACCTGTCACTACACCTACACTGCTTGCCTCACACTGTAAAGTCTCTGTGTAGGAATACTTCATATAATGCCAGTGTAACCTGTCACTACACCTACACTGCTTGCCTCACACTGTAAAGTCTCTGTGTAGGAACACTTCATATAATGCCAGTGTAACCTGTCACTACACCTACACTGCTTGCCTCACACTGTAAAGTCTCTGTGTAGGAACACTTCATATAATGCCAGTGTAATCTGTCATTACACCTACACTGCTTGCCTCACACTGTAAAGTCTCTGTGTAGGAACACTTCATATAATGCCAGTGTAACCTGTCACTACACCTACACTGCTTGCCTCACACTGTAAAGTCTCTGTGTAGGAACACTTCATATAATGCCAGTGTAACCTGTCACTACACCTACACTGCCTGCCTCACACTGTAAAGTCTCTGTGTAGGAACACTTCATATAATGCCAGTGTAACCTGTCACTGCACCTACACTGCCTGCCTCACACTGTAAAGTCTCTGTGTAGGAACACTTCATATAATGCCAGTGTAACCTGTCACTACACCTACACTACCTGCCTCACACTGTAAAGTCTCTGGGTAGGAACACTTCATATAATGCCAGTGTAACCTGTCACTACACCTACACTGCTTGCCTCACACTGTAAAGTCTCTGTGTAGGAACACTTCATATAATGCCAGTGTAATCTGTCACTACACCTACACTGCTTGCCTCACACTGTAAAGTCTCTGTGTAGGAGCACTTCATATAATGCCAATGTAACCTGTCACTACACCTACACTGCTTGCCTCACACTGTAAAGTCTCTGTGTTGGAACACTTCATATAATGCCAATGTAACCTGTCACTACACCTACACTGCTTGCCTCACACTGTAAAGTCTCTGTGTAGGAACACTTCATATAATGCCAGTGTAACCTGTCACTACACCTACACTGCCTGCCTCACACTGTAAAGTCTCTGTGTAGGAACACTTCATATAATGCTAGTGTAACCTGTCACTACACCTACACTGCTTGCCTCACACTGTAAAGTCTCTGTGTAGGAACACTTCATATAATGCTAGTGTAACCTGTCACTACACCTACACTGCCTGCCTCACACTGTAAAGTCTCGCCAAGGAAAGAGTAGACAAACATGGCTGAAACTCGTAACCTGCACTTCAGAGATTGGAATATATTGCACTACTGGCGATGTATCTTAATCAAAATACACTCCCCCCTAGAACACCAGACCACCTACACCTACGTCATGTCTTCACTATACCTGACTAATAAAGACCAAACAATGATAATTATAGGAGCTATGTTGATACATTTTCTTTTTATGATTTAAAACAATTATATATTAATGTTTTAATCATAAAAAGAATACACACAAAAGTAGTTTCATTTCTATACAATGATTAAAATAATAACGCATTATACATGAATGCATATAATTTAAAAATTGTATAAAAATGTAATGCTACTCTAAACTATTAACCCCTTACGCGCCCTCACCCCCAGCACAACCTACACTATTAACCCCTAATCTGCCATAACCTAAAGACCTAAGCAGCCCTTATTTATTAATCCCTAGGCACCCATCTCAATAAACCCTACACTACTTAACCCCTAAACTGCAACAGCCCCACACCACAAGAAACTCTCTAACCTATTAACCCTTAAACTGCCACAATCTCCCCAACACAAGAAACCCCCTAACATATAAATCTTTATGCCGCCACAACACCCCAAAGCAAACTAACCCTACAGTACTTAACTACCTAACATCTTACTTAACTACCTAACATCTAACCCCCCCAGACACCCCCTAAGTTAAAAAAAATAGCAAAGAATAAAATTACACAAAATAAAAAACCACATAACAAAAAAACCAAAGCACTACCAAAAATAAAAAATCCTATTAGAGCCTATCCTAAAACTAAAGTCGCCTTAAACAAAAAAGCCCACCCCAAAATAAAAATCCCTATACTAACACTAAAACCTACTCTAAGAAAATATGTTTTTGATAGGGCATTGCCCTAAAGCAATTATAGCTCGTTTACATTTAAATTAAAAAAAATCCTTTTCTAAAATCAAAGTAATCCCCCCCCCCCAAAAAAAAAGCCTATCTTAAAAAACCTACTCTAATGTTCTAATCTTAGTTTTTTTATTTTCTGTAACTTAGAGGGTGTTAGTTGTTAGGGCGGTAAGTAGAGTAGGCATGTTTGCGGCAGTCTTGCTGTGGTTTAGGGGTTAAGTAGAGTAGAGGTGTTTGCGGCAGGCTTGCGGCAGATTAAGTGTTAAGCAGAGTTGAGGTGTTTGCAGTGGGCTTGGCCAGTTTAGGGGTACAAAGGTATATTTATTAGGCTCGGTGCTATATTTCAAAGGGATACTTTACTATACATTGTCAATGTCGGTGGCGATGCTGGTTGGAATATATCGCCAGCATCTCCACCCATTTGGATGTATAGTAAAACACAGTGATTCTACCTTTAAACAATGATGTCGGCAGCTTGGAATATTTTGCTGGGTCGATCAACATTGCATCAAATCCTTTTGGAATATATTGCCACATCCCAGGACTTTCGATCATCAGGGCCTCAGAGAGATTAGAGCTGCCTCCTATAGAAAGTAATGAAGGTTTCTGGGATGCAGAATCTCATAGGAGAGAGCAAGGTTAATAGGGGAGCACCTGACACTTATAAAAATTCCCAGTTTAAAGCAAATGAAAATTAAATAGTTTTTACTACAGTTTAACTTACGTTTGCTTCTAGTTTAGCAACATTAGTTTTGTGCCAGTTAAATAAGTATATTATGAATTTTGGATAAACTTCACCTACATAAAGTTTGGAAGACAAATCAGTGAGAGCTGCAGGGGTTACATACCTAGAGAATATAATGAAAATCCAGACACTCAAGAAATGCTCCTCTATAGCCCAAGGATCTCCCCTGTCCAGCCCACTCTCTGAAACTAAGAGGCTTATTTCACATAGAAAAATAGATGCAATTTGTAAAATAAATATAAAAATAAAACTAACATGTAAAAGCTATACAGAAATATTTAAACCACAAACAGAATATGCAAAATCGCAATCCTAGATTCACTACTGTATACAGAAGCTAAATAAAAAGTGCAAAGCTAAAATGCACAAAGTACTCAGGTAAGTAGGAGTTAAGAATCAATTGCATATAAATCTGAATTAGAAACACCCTATAAAAGGGCAGGGTTCTCTTTCTCTCTCTCCCACCCCTCACTGGGAGGCTGATTGCTTCTGATGACTTTAAATAGAATTTCTGTAACTAGAAGTGCAGTATTGACCTTTTCAGTATAAGTTGAGGTTGCAACAGCAAAATCAGCTTTTTCAAACAACAAAATAAAGGCAAAGGAGCTATTTTGAAATTATTGAATTCCCTTCAGCAGGTAAAAATGTATCACTGGGAAGGAACACTGTCCCCTTAAAGCACAAAATTGGAAGTGTAAAGTGTAAAAAGTGACTGAATTACAACAAAACTCTCATGCCATGCAGTACAAAATGTGCCTTTCTAGAATCTTCTGAGGGATCTTGCAGAGCTGTAGGATCAGTTTAGATAATCTCATCTAATAGAAGAGCTTTAGAGAAGTGGCCCTATGTGTTTAATTTATTCATTTCAGCTAGATGAGTTTCCATTAGTTATAGATTTCCGACAACGCTTGTGAGTATAGTGTATAAATGGTTTAATACATAGTGCGTTACTGTACAGAGCTCACATATAACCAAATCACAAGACTTTATACTTTAGCGCAGACACTAATTTAATGGTGTTTGCGTCTCGTTCTGGTTACCTTAATTTCGGCATCAGACACTGCTATGCGCATAGGTCTCACACTGATGTTCTCGCTCTGCAGAGGTCTCTCGCCAGATCCCCACCACCCATCGCCAATCTCAATGGTTCTCTTCGTCCGTCCACACAGCTTCCAGCCAACCAGAATCCCCCCGACCCCAACTGCAGCTGGGACCAGCAAGCTCTGGGGCCAGTGGTCATTGAAGGCCGACCTGTGTAAAGAGACAGATGGATAATAATCAGACAACTTGTAGTGTCAGACTCTCAAACACTAAGATATATTTGGGGTGAGTGAGATTCTCTACAATCTGGGAGTGAGGCTGCATCATTTCATTAGGAAATAACTAACCACCTTCCACCAGCGCTATCTCTTTAAGTATCTGCAAGCAGACTATAGGCTAGATTACGAGTTTTTCAGTATGAGTGAAAAAGCAGCGTTATGGTTCTTTTTCTCTACCGCTGGTATTACGAGTCTTGCAGGTATATCTGTACCGTACACATTTTTGGCTGTAACGCAACGTAACTACAGCAGCTTTCAAAAAGTCCTTTTTCAATGGGACTTCCACAGCGCCGGTATTAAAAGTGAGCGGTACAGCCTATAACTACAAGATCCATACCGTAAACTGAAAGTCAGTAGTTATGGCTTTTATGTTACAGAGCTGTAGCATAAAACTCATAACTAAAGTGCTAAAAAGTACACTAACACCCATAAACTACCTATTAACCCCTAAACCGAGGCCCTCCCGCATCGCAAACACTAAAATAAAATTATTAACCCCTAATCTGCCACTCCGGACATCGCCACCACTATAATAAACACATTAACCCCTAAACTGCCGCACTCCCGCATCACAAACACTAGTTAAATATTTGTAACCCCTAATCTGCTTTCCCTAACATCGCCGCAACCTACATTACTGTTATTAACCCCTAATCTGCTGTCCCTAACATCGCCACCACTATACTAAAGTTATTAACCCCTAAACCTAACCCTAAGGCCCATATTTATCAAGCTCCGTACGGAGCTTGAAGGGCCGTGTTTCTGGCGAGCATTCAGACTCACCAGAAACACAAGTTATGAAGCAGCGGTCTAAAGACCGCTGCTCCATAAACCTGTCTGCCTGCTCTGAACAGGCGGACAGGAATCGCCGGAAATCAACCCGATCGAATACGATCGGGTTGATTGACACCTCCCTGCTGGCGGCCGATTGACCGCGAGTCAGCAGGGGCGGCGTTGCACCAGCAGCTCTTGTGAGAATTTAGCAAGGTCTTGCGGACCTGATCCGCACTGTCGGATCAGGTCCGACAGACATTTCATAAATAGGCCTCTAAGTCACAACTGCATATTACTGGATGGTCTGTACTATTCATGATAGTTGGCTTATTAGAATTTTGAAAAGTGCATAGTGAATTCACTAAACCAATATTGAGGTAAATAGCACACGCATTACTCTAGTATTATTTTTAATAAGAATATTACTTACATCTGACCTTAAGGTGTCTGAATCTTCATAAATGTTCGATAGTCAAGTACGCCCTATAGTTCTATCACTTCCTTTTGTTTCTGCATATATATATACTTATATACATATATATTTATGTGTTTATATGTCTATATACACATACTTATACACATACTTATATACATATATATTTATGTGTTTATATGTCTATATACACATACTTATATACATCTATATTTATGCGTTTATATGTCTATATACACATACTTATATACATACTGTATATATTTATGTGTTTATATGTCTATATACATATACTTATATACATCTATATTTATGCGTTTATATGTCTATATACACATACTTATATACATATTTATTTATGTGTTTATATGTCTATATACACATACTTATATACATCTATATTTATGTGTTTATATGTCTATATACACATACTTATACACATACTTATATACATATATATTTATGTGATTATATGTCTATATACACATACTTATATACATCTATATTTATGCGTTTATATGTCTATATACACATACTTATACATACTGTATATATTTATGTGTTTATATGTCTATATACATATACTTATATGCATCTATATTTATGCGTTTATATGTCTATATACACATACTTATATACATATTTATTTATGTGTTTATATGTCTATATACACATACTTATATACATCTATATTTATGTGTTTATATGTCTATATACACATACTTATATACATCTATATTCATGTGTTTATATCTCTATATACATATACTTATATACAACAGGGAATATAGAACCATCAACAGCTTATTAAAATCAGGGAACAAAGGCAAACACAATAATAAGTATACTAGGGCTTTGGATGTACAGCCTTGCACACATTTGACCACTGATAACACTGAGGTACAGGTTTTTCAGGAGGCAGGGGCCAGAGGCCAGGGTGGAGGAAGAGGAGGAAGAGGAAGGTACAAGGAACCTCAGTCCCAGAGAGAGCAATATACTCTGAGGAGAGGAAAACAAAACAAGTACAAGATATGAAGATAATAAATATATCAAGTATAGTACTTAGTGAGGAAGAAATGTTATCTTTGAAATTGGGCTTGAACTTTGTTCCCTCTGCAGACTTTAATGTATTTGACAGCTTAGTTGATGTAAACAGCTTAGTTGATGTAGTTGATGTAAACAGGTTTGTACGGACACTCACATTGAAAAAATATTTCACAGATGGTGAAAATGTAGAAACAGAAACACATTCGGGTACTGCAGATGAGTCCATTGTAACGAACGATTACTTCCAAATAAAAGATGCTGTTGATTTCCTTTCCCTTTACCATCTAGAAAGAGAAAGTTGTCCTCCCTCCACTATAAAAAGAATACACAATGGCTTTAGGCGTAAATCCCACCCAATCAAGGGGCTTGATTTTGGAACTCTTTCATAAGAGAGAAGAGGAAGATCTAATTAAACTCAAAAATGACACTAAAAACTACAGGTCTACCCTAACTAACAAAGAGAAAGAGGGCCTTAGAAAATTGAGAGAAAGAGATAATATTGTCATCAAGGATTCAGATAAGGGGGGTACGATTGTAGTGATGGACAAGAGTACATACATAGAAGAAGCACTCAGACAATTAGATGATGTAAATGTCTATAAGATACTACATACTAACCCCACTAAACATTTTCAAACATTGTTGAAGGATTTACTTGATGATGGCCTGGAACAAGGGGTGATGGACTTGTCGACCTTCGAATATCTGTATATACATGAGCCAGTGGTACCTATTTTCCATCACTTACCGAAGGTCCACAAGTCCATCACCAATGTCAAGGGCAGACCAATTGTTTCAGGGATAGGTTCTCTTTTTGAGAATCTGTCCAATTGGAGTCCTTACTACAGCCACTTGTTTGCAAATTACCCTCATTTTTGAGGGATACCAAACATTTACTTAATTCATTAAAAGAGATTACCTGGAGGGAGGGGTGCAGTTGGCTCACCATTTATGTGGTGAACCTGTACTCTTCCATACCCCATGAGTTTGGTCTAATGGCCATCAAAGAAATGATGGATCTCCTTAGTGATTATGAGGATAGTCTGAAGGAATTAATTGTAAGAACTGTTCACTTTCTGCTGACCCATAATTACTTTGAATTTGAGGGTAAATTCTATCTGCAGGGACGTGGGACAGCTATGGGGGCTAAATTTGCCCCAGCTTATGCCAACCTATTTATGGGTTGGTGGGAGCTGTCCCACGTCTATGCAGATAGAAATCCACACAGGGAGTCATTGGTAGGGTACAAGCGCTATATCGATGACCTCCTTTTTGTGTGGATAGGGTCTAAAGCGGAGAGTGAACAGTTATCTATCTTAACAACAACCAAGTGGGTCTGGAATTCACTTCCCATTTTGAACAAAATAGAATTGACTATCTAGATGTAACACTTGAGGGAGATTTAGGCGCTGGATGTATATCCACTTCACTGTATACCGACCTATATCTGCAAATTCCCTTTTACATGCGAAGAGCTGTCACCCCAAACATATGCATTATGGGGTGTCCAAAGGGGAAATGATAAGGATTAGACGCAATTGCTCTGATGAAGATACCTTTCTTAAGGAGAGTAGAATCTTAATTAACAAACTGAGAGTCAGAGGCTATCCAGAAGATAGCATCATGAGAGCATACAATGATGTCAGAGGTCTATCTAGAGAGGAATTACTCAAACCCAAAGATACAAAAAAGAAATGTAAGAGAAAGGAGAAAAGTGCTAGCCACAAGAATCAAACTGGAGGAGTCACATTTGTGACTACATACACCAATCAATACAATAGTATCTGCAATATTATCAGGAAGAATTTACCAATTTTGAAAGCTGATAGTGTTTTGAAAAATGTAATTGAAGAGGGATGTCAGTTTGTGTCTAAAAGGAATGCTACCATCGGTAACATGGTGTCCCCCAGTGTCTTGAAGAAACCCAAGAAGGGTAGTAGTTGGCTCACATGCAAAGGGCACTATAAGTGTGGCACTCATAGCTGTGTAGCATGTGACCTTATACAAACAAGCAAGATCTTTCAATCTTCTAACACCCATAAGGTCTACAACTGTGGCTATTGTACAAATTGTAGATCAGACTATGCTATATATATGGTGACATGCACAGCCTGTGAGAAGCAGTATATAGGGTGCACTTCCAGAGAGACAAGAGTTAGGATAAAGGAACACCTATATGACATAGACAAAAACAGGGCTACAACAGGAGTCTCAAAACATTTCATATTCGAACATGGGGGTGCAGAATTATTAGGCAAATGAGTATTTTGTTATGCAAAACAGAATGAGAAGCAGTCTGCCAGGATCGAACAGCAGCATCAATAGCTTGTTCTATGGCCCGGTTACCACCTGGTAGTAGCTTCTTTCTGCCCAATTGTGCTTTTCACAGAGGAAAACTTTCCTGTAGTATATCAGTCTGATCCCGCCGATATGGTCAGTCCAGCCCCGAAATACCAGGCAATTCTCCTCTGAACAAGGAACATGACAACCCCAGACGATCGTTTCGGCCTCCTTTGGGCCTCGTCAGTGAGGTGCAGCCATATCCCTCTAAGCACATTGGGCAAGGAGTCCACGTCTGGTTTCCCCCATCACCCATAGGGAGACTATCCCCAGGGTCAAATTTACATATGCAAAACAGAATGAGAAGCAGTCTGCCAGGAACGAACAGCAGCATCAATAGCTTGTTCTATGGCCCGGTTGCCACCTGGTAGTAGCTTCTTTCTGCCCAATTGTGCTTTTCACAGAGGAAAACTTTCCTGTAGTATATCAGTCTGATCCCGCCGATATGGTCAGTCCAGCCCCGAAATACCAGGCAATTCTCCTCTGAACAAGGAACATGACAACCCCAGACGATCGTTTCGGCCTCCTTTGGGCCTCGTCAGTGAGGTGCAGCCATATCCCTCTAAGCACATTGGGCAAGGAGTCCACGTCTGGTTTCCCCCATCACCCATAGGGAGACTATCCCCAGGGTCATATTTACATATGCAAAACAGAATGAGAAGCAGTCTGCCAGGAACGAACAGCAGCATCAATAGCTTGTTCTATGGCCCGGTTGCCACCTGGTAGTAGCTTCTTTCTGCCCAATTGTGCTTTTCACAGAGGAAAACTTTCCTGTAGTATATCAGTCTGATCCCGCCGATATGGTCAGTCCAGCCCCGAAATACCAGGCAATTCTCCTCTGAACAAGGAACATGACAACCCCAGACGATCGTTTCGGCCTCCTTTGGGCCTCGTCAGTGAGGTGCAGCCATATCCCTCTAAGCACATTGGGCAAGGAGTCCACGTCTGGTTTCCCCCATCACCCATAGGGAGACTATCCCCAGGGTCATATTTACATATGCAAAACAGAATGAGAAGCAGTCTGCCAGGAACGAACAGCAGCATCAATAGCTTGTTCTATGGCCCGGTTGCCACCTGGTAGTAGCTTCTTTCTGCCCAATTGTGCTTTTCACAGAGGAAAACTTTCCTGTAGTATATCAGTCTGATCCCGCCGATATGGTCAGTCCAGCCCCGAAATACCAGGCAATTCTCCTCTGAACAAGGAACATGACAACCCCAGACGATCGTTTCGGCCTCCTTTGGGCCTCGTCAGTGAGGTGCAGCCATATCCCTCTAAGCACATTGGGCAACGATCGTCTGGGGTTGTCATGTTCCTTGTTCAGAGGAGAATTGCCTGGTATTTCGGGGCTGGACTGACCATGTCGGCGGGATCAGACTGATATACTACAGGAAAGTTTTCCTCTGTCAAAGCACAATTGGGCAGAAAGAAGCTACTACCAGGTGGTAACCGGGCCATAGAACAAGCTATTGATGCTGCTGTTCGTTCCTGGCAGACTGCTTCTCATTCTGTTTTGCATATGTAAATATGACCCTGGGGATAGTCTCCCTAAGGGTGATGGGGGAAACCAGACGTGGACTCCTTGCCCAATGTGCTTAGAGGGATATGGCTGCACCTCACTGACGAGGCCCAAAGGAGGCCGAAACGATCGTCTGGGGTTGTCATGTTCCTTGTTCAGAGGAGAATTATCTGGTATTTCGGGGCTGGACTGACCATGTCGGCGGGATCAGACTGATATACTACAGGAAAGTTTTCCTCTGTCAAAGCACAATTGGGCAGAAAGAAGCTACTACCAGGTGGTAACCGGGCCATAGAACAAGCTATTGATGCTGCTGTTCGTTCCTGGCAGACTGCTTCTCATTCTGTTTTGCATATGTAAATATGACCCTGGGGATAGTCTCCCTAAGGGTGATGGGGGAAACCAGACGTGGACTCCTTGCCCAATGTGCTTAGAGGGATATGGCTGCACCTCACTGACGAGGCCCAAAGGAGGCCGAAACGATCGTCTGGGGTTGTCATGTTCCTTGTTCAGAGGAGAATTGCCTGGTATTTCGGGGCTGGACTGACCATGTCGGCGGGATCAGACTGATATACTACAGGAAAGTTTTCCTCTGTCAAAGCACAATTGGGCAGAAAGAAGCTACTACCAGGTGGTAACCGGGCCATAGAACAAGCTATTGATGCTGCTGTTCGTTCCTGGCAGACTGCTTCTCATTCTGTTTTGCATATGTAAATATGACCCTGGGGATAGTCTCCCTAAGGGTGATGGGAGAAACCAGACGTGGACTCCTTGCCCAATGTGCTTAGAGGGATATGGCTGCACCTCACTGACGAGGCCCAAAGGAGGCCGAAACGATCATCTGGGGTTGTCATGTTCCTTGTTCAGAGGAGAATTGCCTGGTATTTCGGGGCTGGACTGACCATGTCGGCGGGATCAGACTGATATACTACAGGAAAGATTTCCTCTGTCAAAGCACAATTGGGCAGAAAGAAGCTACTACCAGATGGTAACCGGGCCATAGAACAAGCTATTGATGCTGCTGTTCGTTCCTGGCAGACTGCTTCTCATTCTGTTTTGCATATGTAAATATGACCCTGGGGATAGTCTCCCTAAGGGTGATGGGGGAAACCAGACGTGGACTCCTTGCCCAATGTGCTTAGAGGGATATGGCTGCACCTCACTGACGAGGCCCAAAGGAGGCCGAAACGATCGTCTGGGGTTGTCATGTTCCTTGTTCAGAGGAGAATTGCCTGGCATTTCGGGGCTGGACTGACCATGTCGGCGGGATCAGACTGATATACTACAGGAAAGTTTTCCTCTGTCAAAGCACAATTGGGCAGAAAGAAGCTACTACCAGGTGGTAACCGGGCCATAGAACAAGCTATTGATGCTGCTGTTCGTTCCTGGCAGACTGCTTCTCATTCTGTTTTGCATATGTAAATATGACCCTGGGGATAGTCTCCCTAAGGGTGATGGGGGAAACTAGACGTGGACTCCTTGCCCAATGTGCTTAGAGGGATATGGCTGCACCTCACTGACGAGGCCCAAAGGAGGCCGAAACGATCGTCTGGGGTTGTCATGTTCCTTGTTCAGAGGAGAATTGCCTGGTATTTCGGGGCTGGACTGACCATGTCGGCGGGATCAGACTGATATACTACAGGAAAGTTTTCCTCTGTCAAAGCACAATTGGGCAGAAAGAAGCTACTACCAGGTGGTAACCGGGCCATAGAACAAGCTATTGATGCTGCTGTTCGTTCCTGGCAGACTGCTTCTCATTCTGTTTTGCATATGTAAATATGACCCTGGGGATAGTCTCCCTAAGGGTGATGGGGGAAACCAGATGTGGACTCCTTGCCCAATGTGCTTAGAGGGATATGGCTGCACCTCACTGACGAGGCCCAAAGGAGGCCAAAACGATCGTCTGGGGTTGTCATGTTCCTTGTTCAGAGGAGAATTGCCTGGTGTTTCGGGGCTGGACTGACCATATCGGCAGGATCAGACTGATATACTACAGGAAAGTTTTCCTCTGTCAAAGCACAATTGGGCAGAAAGAAGCTACTACCAGGTGGTAACCGGGCCATAGAACAAGCTATTGATGCTGCTGTTCGTTCCTGGCAGACTGCTTCTCATTCTGTTTTGCATATGTAAATATGACCCTGGAGATAGTCTCCCTAAGGGTGATGGGGGAAACCAGACGTGGACTCCTTGCCCAATGTGCTTAGAGGGATATGGCTGCACCTCACTGACGAGGCCCAAAGGAGGCCGAAACGATCGTCTGGGGTTGTCATGTTCCTTGTTCAGAGGAGAATTGCCTGGTATTTCGGGGCTGGACTGACCATGTCGGCGGGATCAGACTGATATACTACAGGAAAGTTTTCCTCTGTCAAAGCACAATTGGGCAGAAAGAAGCTACTACCAGGTGGTAACCGGGCCATAGAACAAGCTATTGATGCTGCTGTTCGTTCCTGGCAGACTGCTTCTCATTCTGTTTTGCATATGTAAATATGACCCTGGGGATAGTCTCCCTAAGGGTGATGGGGGAAACCAGACGTGGACTCCTTGCCCAATGTGCTTAGAGGGATATGGCTGCACCTCACTGACGAGGCCCAAAGGAGGCCGAAACGATCGTCTGGGGTTGTCATGTTCCTTGTTCAGAGGAGAATTGCCTGGTATTTCGGGGCTGGACTGACCATGTCGGCGGGATCAGACTGATATACTACAGGAAAGTTTTCCTCTGTCAAAGCACAATTGGGCAGAAAGAAGCTACTACCAGGTGGTAACCGGGCCATAGAACAAGCTATTGATGCTGCTGTTCGTTCCTGGCAGACTGCTTCTCATTCTGTTTTGCATATGTAAATATGACCCTGGGGATAGTCTCCCTAAGGGTGATGGGGGAAACCAGACGTGGACTCCTTGCCCAATGTGCTTAGAGGGATATGGCTGCACCTCACTGACGAGGCCCAAAGGAGGCCGAAACGATCGTCTGGGGTTGTCATGTTCCTTGTTCAGAGGAGAATTGCATGGCATTTCGGGGCTGGACTGACCATGTTGGCGGGATCAGACTGATATACTACAGGAAAGTTTTCCTCTGTCAAAGCACAATTGGGCAGAAAGAAGCTACTACCAGGTGGTAACCGGGCCATAGAACAAGCTATTGATGCTGCTGTTCGTTCCTGGCAGACTGCTTCTCATTCTGTTTTGCATATGTAAATATGACCCTGGGGATAGTCTCCCTAAGGGTGATGGGGGAAACTAGACGTGGACTCCTTGCCCAATGTGCTTAGAGGGATATGGCTGCACCTCACTGACGAGGCCCAAAGGAGGCCGAAACGATCGTCTGGGGTTGTCATGTTCCTTGTTCAGAGGAGAATTGCCTGGTATTTCGGGGCTGGACTGACCATGTCGGCGGGATCAGACTGATATACTACAGGAAAGTTTTCCTCTGTCAAAGCACAATTGGGCAGAAAGAAGCTACTACCAGGTGGTAACCGGGCCATAGAACAAGCTATTGATGCTGCTGTTCGTTCCTGGCAGACTGCTTCTCATTCTGTTTTGAATATGTAAATATGACCCTGGGGATAGTCTCCCTAAGGGTGATGGGGGAAACCAGACGTGGACTCCTTGCCCAATGTGCTTAGAGGGATATGGCTGCACCTCACTGACGAGGCCCAAAGGAGGCCAAAACGATCGTCTGGGGTTGTCATGTTCCTTGTTCAGAGGAGAATTGCCTGGTATTTCGGGGCTGGACTGACCATGTCGGCGGGATCAGACTGATATACTACAGGAAAGTTTTCCTCTGTCAAAGCACAATTGGGCAGAAAGAAGCTACTACCAGGTGGTAACCGGGCCATAGAACAAGCTATTGATGCTGCTGTTCGTTCCTGGCAGACTGCTTCTCATTCTGTTTTGCATATGTAAATATGACCCTGGAGATAGTCTCCCTAAGGGTGATGGGGGAAACCAGACGTGGACTCCTTGCCCAATGTGCTTAGAGGGATATGGCTGCACCTCACTGACGAGGCCCAAATAGGCCGAAACGATCGTCTGGGGTTGTCATGTTCCTTGTTCAGAGGAGAATTGCCTGGTATTTCGGGGCTGGACTGACCATGTCGGCGGGATCAGACTGATATACTACAGGAAAGTTTTCCTCTGTCAAAGCACAATTGGGCAGAAAGAAGCTACTACCAGGTGGTAACCGGGCCATAGAACAAGCTATTGATGCTGCTGTTCGTTCCTGGCAGACTGCTTCTCATTCTGTTTTGCATATGTAAATATGACCCTGGGGATAGTCTCCCTAAGGGTGATGGGGGAAACCAGACGTGGACTCCTTGCCCAATGTGCTTAGAGGGATATGGCTGCACCTCACTGACGAGGCCCAAAGGAGGCCGAAACGATCGTCTGGGGTTGTCATGTTCCTTGTTCAGAGGAGAATTGCCTGGTATTTCGGGGCTGGACTGACCATGTCGGCGGGATCAGACTGATATACTACAGGAAAGTTTTCCTCTGTCAAAGCACAATTGGGCAGAAAGAAGCTACTACCAGGTAGTAACCGGGCCATAGAACAAGCTATTGATGCTGCTGTTCGTTCCTGGCAGACTGCTTCTCATTCTGTTTTGCATATGTAAATATGACCCTGGGGATAGTCTCCCTAAGGGTGATGGGGGAAACCAGACGTGGACTCCTTGCCCAATGTGCTTAGAGGGATATGGCTGCACCTCACTGACGAGGCCCAAATGAGGCCGAAACGATCGTCTGGGGTTATCATGTTCCTTGTTCAGAGGAGAATTGCCTGGTATTTCGGGGCTGGACTGACCATGTCGGCGGGATCAGACTGATATACTACAGGAAAGTTTTCCTCTGTCAAAGCACAATTGGGCAGAAAGAAGCTACTACCAGGTGGTAACCGGGCCATAGAACAAGCTATTGATGCTGCTGTTCGTTCCTGGCAGACTGCTTCTCATTCTGTTTTGCATATGTAAATATGACCCTGGGGATAGTCTCCCTAAGGGTGATGGGGGAAACCAGACGTGGACTCCTTGCCCAATGTGCTTAGAGGGATATGGCTGCACCTCACTGACGAGGCCCAAAGGAGGCCGAAACGATCGTCTGGGGTTGTCATGTTCCTTGTTCAGAGGAGAATTGCCTGGTATTTCGGGGCTGGACTGACCATGTCGGCGGGATCAGACTGATATACTACAGGAAAGTTTTCCTCTGTCAAAGCACAATTGGGCAGAAAGAAGCTACTACCAGGTGGTAACCGGGCCATAGAACAAGCTATTGATGCTGCTGTTCGTTCCTGGCAGACTGCTTCTCATTCTGTTTTGCATATGTAAATATGACCCTGGGGATAGTCTCCCTAAGGGTGATGGGGGAAACCAGACGTGGACTCCTTGCCCAATGTGCTTAGAGGGATATGGCTGCACCTCACTGACGAGGCCCAAAGGAGGCCGAAACGATCGTCTGGGGTTGTCATGTTCCTTGTTCAGAGGAGAATTGCCTGGTATTTCGGGGCTGGACTGACCATGTCGGCGGAATCAGACTGATATACTACAGGAAAGTTTTCCTCTGTCAAAGCACAATTGGGCAGAAAGAAGCTACTACCAGGTGGTAACCGGGCCATAGAACAAGCTATTGATGCTGCTGTTCGTTCCTGGCAGACTGCTTCTCATTCTGTTTTGCATATGTAAATATGACCCTGGGGATAGTCTCCCTAAGGGTGATGGGGGAAACCAGACGTGGACTCCTTGCCCAATGTGCTTAGAGGGATATGGCTGCACCTCACTGACGAGGCCCAAAGGAGGCCGAAACGATCGTCTGGGGTTGTCATGTTCCTTGTTCAGAGGAGAATTGCCTGGTATTTCGGGGCTGGACTGACCATGTCGGCGGGATCAGACTGATATACTACAGGAAAGTTTTCCTCTGTCAAAGCACAATTGGGCAGAAAGAAGCTACTACCAGGTGGTAACCGGGCCATAGAACAAGCTATTGATGCTGCTGTTCGTTCCTGGCAGACTGCTTCTCATTCTGTTTTGCATATGTAAATATGACCCTGGGGATAGTCTCCCTAAGGGTGATGGGGGAAACCAGACGTGGACTCCTTGCCCAATGTGCTTAGAGGGATATGGCTGCACCTCACTGACGAGGCCCAAAGGAGGCCGAAACGATCGTCTGGGGTTGTCATGTTCCTTGTTCAGAGGAGAATTGCCTGGTATTTCGGGGCTGGACTGACCATGTCGGCGGGATCAGACTGATATACTACAGGAAAGTTTTCCTCTGTCAAAGCACAATTGGGCAGAAAGAAGCTACTACCAGGTGGTAACCGGGCCATAGAACAAGCTATTGATGCTGCTGTTCGTTCCTGGCAGACTGCTTCTCATTCTGTTTTGCATATGTAAATATGACCCTGGGGATAGTCTCCCTAAGGGTGATGGGGGAAACCAGACGTGGACTCCTTGCCCAATGTGTTTAGAGGGATATGGCTGCACCTCACTGACGAGGCCCAAAGGAGGCCGAAACGATCGTCTGGGGTTGTCATGTTCCTTGTTCAGAGGAGAATTGCCTGGTATTTCGGGGCTGGACTGACCATGTCGGCGGGATCAGACTGATATACTACAGGAAAGTTTTCCTCTGTCAAAGCACAATTGGGCAGAAAGAAGCTACTACCAGGTGGTAACCGGGCCATAGAACAAGCTATTGATGCTGCTGTTCGTTCCTGGCAGACTGCTTCTCATTCTGTTTTGCATATGTAAATATGACCCTGGGGATAGTCTCCCTAAGGGTGATGGGGGAAACCAGACGTGGACTCCTTGCCCAATGTGCTTAGAGGGATATGGCTGCACCTCACTGACGAGGCCCAAAGGAGGCCGAAACGATCGTCTGGGGTTGTCATGTTCCTTGTTCAGAGGAGAATTGCCTGGTATTTCGGGGCTGGACTGACCATGTCGGCGGGATCAGACTGATATACTACAGGAAAGTTTTCCTCTGTCAAAGCACAATTGGGCAGAAAGAAGCTACTACCAGGTGGTAACCGGGCCATAGAACAAGCTATTGATGCTGCTGTTCGTTCCTGGCAGACTGCTTCTCATTCTGTTTTGCATATGTAAATATGACCCTGGGGATAGTCTCCCAAAGGGTGATGGGGGAAACCAGACGTGGACTCCTTGCCCAATGTGCTTAGAGGGATATGGCTGCACCTCACTGACGAGGCCCAAAGGAGGCCGAAACGATCGTCTGGGGTTGTCATGTTCCTTGTTCAGAGGAGAATTGCCTGGTATTTCGGGGCTGGACTGACCATGTCGGCGGGATCAGACTGATATACTACAGGAAAGTTTTCCTCTGTCAAAGCACAATTGGGCAGAAAGAAGCTACTACCAGGTGGTAACCGGGCCATAGAACAAGCTATTGATGCTGCTGTTCGTTCCTGGCAGACTGCTTCTCATTCTGTTTTGCATATGTAAATATGACCCTGGGGATAGTCTCCCTAAGGGTGATGGGGGAAACCAGACGTGGACTCCTTGCCCAATGTGCTTAGAGGGATATGGCTGCACCTCACTGACGAGGCCCAAAGGAGGCCGAAACGATCGTCTGGGGTTGTCATGTTCCTTGTTCAGAGGAGAATTGCCTGGTATTTCGGGGCTGGACTGACCATGTCGGCGGGATCAGACTGATATACTACAGGAAAGTTTTCCTCTGTCAAAGCACAATTGGGCAGAAAGAAGCTACTACCAGGTGGTAACCGGGCCATAGAACAAGCTATTGATGCTGCTGTTCGTTCCTGGCAGACTGCTTCTCATTCTGTTTTGCATATGTAAATATGACCCTGAGGATAGTCTCCCTAAGGGTGATGGGGGAAACCAGACGTGGACTCCTTGCCCAATGTGCTTAGAGGGATATGGCTGCACCTCACTGACGAGGCCCAAAGGAGGCCGAAACGATCGTCTGGGGTTGTCATGTTCCTTGTTCAGAGGAGAATTGCCTGGTATTTCGGGGCTGGACTGACCATGTCGGCGGGATCAGACTGATATACTACAGGAAAGTTTTCCTCTGTCCAAGCACAATTGGGCAGAAAGAAGCTACTACCAGGTGGTAACCGGGCCATAGAACAAGCTATTGATGCTGCTGTTCGTTCCTGGCAGACTGCTTCTCATTCTGTTTTGCATATGTAAATATGACCCTGGGGATAGTCTCCCTAAGGGTGATGGGGGAAACCAGACGTGGACTCCTTGCCCAATGTGCTTAGAGGGATATGGCTGCACCTCACTGACGAGGCCCAAAGGAGGCCGAAACGATCGTCTGGGGTTGTCATGTTCCTTGTTCAGAGGAGAATTGCCTGGTATTTCGGGGCTGGACTGACCATGTCGGCGGGATCAGACTGATATACTACAGGAAAGTTTTCCTCTGTCAAAGCACAATTGGGCAGAAAGAAGCTACTACCAGGTGGTAACCGGGCCATAGAACAAGCGATTGATGCTGCTGTTCGTTCCTGGCAGACTGCTTCTCATTCTGTTTTGCATATGTAAATATGACCCTGGGGATAGTCTCCCTAAGGGTGATGGGGGAAACCAGACGTGGACTCCTTGCCCAATGTGCTTAGAGGGATATGGCTGCACCTCACTGACGAGGCCCAAAGGAGGCCGAAACGATCGTCTGGGGTTGTCATGTTCCTTGTTCAGAGGAGAATTGCCTGGTATTTCGGGGCTGGACTGACCATGTCGGCGGGATCAGACTGATATACTACAGGAAAGTTTTCCTCTGTCAAAGCACAATTGGGCAGAAAGAAGCTACTACCAGGTGGTAACCGGGCCATAGAACAAGCTATTGATGCTGCTGTTCGTTCCTGGCAGACTGCTTCTCATTCTGTTTTGCATATGTAAATATGACTCTGGGGATAGTCTACCTAAGGGTGATGGGGGAAACCAGACGTGGACTCCTTGCCCAATGTGCTTAGAGGGATATGGCTGCACCTCACTGACGAGGCCCAAAGGAGGCCAAAACGATCGTCTGGGGTTGTCATGTTCCTTGTTCAGAGGAGAATTGCCTGGTATTTCGGGGCTGGACTGACCATGTCGGCGGGATCAGACTGATATACTACAGGAAAGTTTTCCTCTGTCAAAGCACAATTGGGCAGAAAGAAGCTACTACCAGGTGGTAACCGGGCCATAGAACAAGCTATTGATGCTGCTGTTCGTTCCTGGCAGACTGCTTCTCATTCTGTTTTGCATATGTAAATATGACCCTGGGGATAGTCTCCCTAAGGGTGATGGGGGAAACCAGACGTGGACTCCTTGCCCAATGTGCTTAGAGGGATATGGCTGCACCTCACTGACGAGGCCCAAAGGAGGCCGAAACGATCGTCTGGGGTTGTCATGTTCCTTGTTCAGAGGAGAATTGCCTGGTATTTTGGGGCTGGACTGACCATGTCGGCGGGATCAGACTGATATACTACAGGAAAGTTTTCCTCTGTCAAAGCACAATTGGGCAGAAAGAAGCTACTACCAGGTGGTAACCGGGCCATAGAACAAGCTATTGATGCTGCTGTTCGTTCCTGGCAGACTGCTTCTCATTCTGTTTTGCATATGTAAATATGACCCTGGGGATAGTCTCCCTAAGGGTGATGGGGGAAACCAGACGTGGACTCCTTGCCCAATGTGCTTAGAGGGATATGGCTGCACCTCACTGACGAGGCCCAAAGGAGGCCGAAACGATCGTCTGGGGTTGTCATGTTCCTTGTTCAGAGGAGAATTGCCTGGTATTTCGGGGCTGGACTGACCATGTCGGCGGGATCAGACTGATATACTACAGGAAAGTTTTCCTCTGTCAAAGCACAATTGGGCAGAAAGAAGCTACTACCAGGTGGTAACCGGGCCATAGAACAAGCTATTGATGCTGCTGTTCGTTCCTGGCAGACTGCTTCTCATTCTGTTTTGCATATGTAAATATGACCCTGGGGATAGTCTCCCTAAGGGTGATGGGGGAAACCAGACGTGGACTCCTTGCCCAATGTGCTTAGAGGGATATGGCTGCACCTCATTGACGAGGCCCAAAGGAGGCCGAAACGATCGTCTGGGGTTGTCATGTTCCTTGTTCAGAGGAGAATTGCCTGGTATTTCGGGGCTGGACTGACCATGTCGGCGGGATCAGACTGATATACTACAGGAAAGTTTTCCTCTGTCAAAGCACAATTGGGCAGAAAGAAGCTACTACCAGGTGGTAACCGGGCCATAGAACAAGCTATTGATGCTGCTGTTCGTTCCTGGTAGACTGCTTCTCATTCTGTTTTGCAAATGAGTATTTTGACCACATCATCCTCTTTATGCATGTTGTCTTACTCCAAGCTGTATAGGCTCGAAAGCCTACTACCAATTAAGCATATTAGGTGATGTGCATCTCTGTAATGAGAAGGGGTGTGGTCTAATGACATCAACACCCTATATCAGGTGTGCATAATTATTAGGCAACTTCCTTTCCTTTGGCAAAATGGGTCAAAAGAAGGACTTGACAGGCTCAGAAAAGTCAAAAATAGTGAGATATCTTGCAGAGGGATGCAGCACTCTTAAAATTGCAAAGCTTCTGAAGCGTGATCATCGAACAATCAAGCGTTTCATTCAAAATAGTCAACAGGGTCGCAAGAAGCGTGTGGAAAAACCAAGGCGCAAAATAACTGCCCATGAACTGAGAAAAGTCAAGCGTGCAGCTGCCAAGATGCCACTTGCCACCAGTTTGGCCATATTTCAGAGCTGCAACATCACTGGAGTGCCCAAAAGCACAAGGTGTGCAATACTCAGAGACATGGCCAAGGTAAGAAAGGCTGAAAGACGACCACCACTGAACAAGACACACAAGCTGAAACGTCAAGACTGGGCCAAGAAATATCTCAAGACTGATTTTTCTAAGGTTTTATGGACTGATGAAATGAGAGTGAGTCTTGATGGGCCAGATGGATGGGCCCGTGGCTGGATTGGTAAAGGGCAGAGAGCTCCAGTCCGACTCAGACGCCAGCAAGGTGGAGGTGGAGTACTGGTTTGGGCTGGTATCATCAAAGATGAGCTTGTGGGGCCTTTTCGGGTTGAGGATGGAGTCAAGCTCAACTCCCAGTCCTACTGCCAGTTTCTGGAAGACACCTTCTTCAAGCAGTGGTACAGGAAGAAGTCTGCATCCTTCAAGAAAAACATGATTTTCATGCAGGACAATGCTCCATCACACGCGTCCAAGTACTCCACAGCGTGGCTGGCAAGAAAGGGTATAAAAGAAGAAAATCTAATGACATGGCCTCCTTGTTCACCTGATCTGAACCCCATTGAGAACCTGTGGTCCATCATCAAATGTGAGATTTACAAGGAGGGAAAACAGTACACCTCTCTGAACAGTGTCTGGGAGGCTGTGGTTGCTGCTGCACGCAATGTTGATGGTGAACAGATCAAAATACTGACAGAATCCATGGATGGCAGGCTTTTGAGTGTCCTTGCAAAGAAAGGTGGCTATATTGGTCACTGATTTGTTTTTGTTTTGTTTTTGAATGTCAGAAATGTATATTTGTGAATGTTGAGATGTTATATTGGTTTCACTGGTAAAAATAAATAATTGAAATGGGTATATATTTGTTTTTTGTTAAGTTGCCTAATAATTATGCACAGTAATAGTCACCTGCACACACAGATATCCCCCTAAAATAGCTATAACTAAAAACAAACTAAAAACTACTTCCAAAACTATTCAGCTTTGATATTAATGAGTTTTTTCGTTCATTGAGAACATGGTTGTTGTTCAATAATAAAATTAATCCTCAAAAATACAACTTGCCTAATAATTCTGCACTCCCTGTATGTATTAAAGCATATAGATATATATTTACAGGGAACATACAGTCCCCATAGACCGCTATGTAAAGGCACCCCATATCCGCCAACTTTAGGCCCCAAAATCTGCTTAGTGCAGTTTTTAAAAATGCTACAGTTCTTTATTTTATAAAAACCACTACACACATTTTTTGGGGGGCAATTGGGGTACATTTATAAAATTAGCCAGAGGTCTGACCTCTGGTTTTTTTTTTTTTAACACTAATTGCTACCACGAGCTTGCGGAAGCAATAACCAGCTACTTGTAATGACTGGTTATTTATTGTGCGCCTGTAAACAGGCGAATTTGCCCATATGCGGGAGCGCAATAAATTAGTGCTCCACTTCTAATCTAGCCCTAAATCCTTTATGCTCCTTCAATACTTCATAAACTCTAATTCACATATCACTGTCATTTAATACATTAGATACAGGTGAAAACTCGAAAAATTTGAATATTGTGCAAAAGTTCATTTATTTCACTAATGCAACTTAAAAGGTGAAACTAATATATGAGATAGACTCATTACAAGCCAAGCAAGATAGTTCAAGCCGTGATTTGTCATAATTGTGATGATTATGGCTTACAGCTCATGAAAACCCCAAATAAAAAATCTCAGAAAATTAGAATATTACATGCAACCAATAAAACAAGGATTGTACATACCAGTAGAACAATATCGGACCTCTGAAAAGTAAAAGCATGCATACTGTATGTACTCAGTACTTGGTTTGGACCCCTTTTGCAGCAATCACTGCCTCAATGCGGTGTGGCATGGAAGCTATCAGCCTGTGGCACTGCTGAGGTGTTATGGAAGACCAGGATGCTTCAATAGCGGCCTTCAGCTCTTCTGCATTGTTCGGTCTCATGTCTCTCATCTTTGTCTTGGCAATGCCCTATAGATTCTCTATGGGGTTCAGGTCAGGCGAGTTTGCTGGCCAATCAAGCACAGTAATCCCACGGTCATTGAACCAGGTTTGGTGCTTTTGGCTATATGGGCAGGTGCCAAGTCCTGCTGGAAAATGAAGTCAGCATCTCCATAGAGCTCGTCTGCGGAAGGAAGCATGAAGTGCTCCAAAATCTCCTGATAGAGGGCTGCGTTGACCCTGGACTTAATGAAGCACAGTGGACCAACACCAGCAGATGACATGGCTCCCCAAATCAACACAGACTGTGGAAACTTCACACTGGACTTCAAGCATCTTGCAGTGTGTGCCTCTCCATTCTTCCTCCATACTCTGGGTCCTTGGTTTCCAAATGAGATGCAAAATTTTCTCTCATCAGAAAAGAGGACTTTGGACCACTGAGCAACAGACCAGGTCTGTTTTTCTTTAGCCCAGGTAAGACACTTCTGACGTTGTTTGTTGTTCAGGAGTGGCTTGACAAGAGGAATACGACATTTGAATCCCATGTCCAGGATCCGTCTGTGTGTGATGGCTCTTGATGCACTGACTCCAGCCTCAGTCCACTCCTTGTGAAAGTCCCCAACACTTTTGAATGGCCTTTTCCTGACAATCCTCTCCAGGCTGCAGTCATCCCTGCTGCTTGTGCACCTTTTTCTTCCACACTTTTCCCTTCCACATAACTTTTTATTAATTGTGCTTTGATACAGCACTTTGGGAACATCCAACTTCTTTTTCAATTACCTTTTGAGGCTTTCCCTCCTTATGGAGGGTGTCAATGATGGTTTTCTGCACAATTGTCAGGTCAGCAGTCTTTCCCATGATTGTGATTCCTACTGAACCAGACTGAAAGACCATTTAAAGGCTCAGGAACCATTTGCAGGTGTTATGGCTTAATTAGCTGATTAGAGTGGGACACTTTGAGCCTAGAATATTGCACCTTTTCACAATATTCTAATTTCCTGAGATTGTGGATTTGGGGTTTTCATGAGCTGTAAACCATAATCATCACAATTATGACAAATCACGGTTTGAACTATCTTCATTTGCATGTAATGAGTCTCATATTAGTTTCACCTTTTAATTGCATTAGTGAAATAAATTAACTTTTGCACGATATTCTCATTTTTGGAGTTTTACCTGTACATTATCTCTCTGCAGATTTCTGCTCTGATCAGCGCTGGGTCGCTCTTGGCTGATAACAAATAACACTTTTACCCACTTCTTTTTAAACATTAACTGCGAGGTTGCAATAGTCAGATTATTACATTACTTTAGGATACGACACAAATGAGTTTTACCTGCAGAAGTTTTTTTAGATAAAATTATATTATAGTTTGGAAAATAAGTGCAAACCATTAGTGTTCTATGTTTAACTATTAAAGGGATAAGTCAATATTAAACTGTCATCAATTAGATAGGAAATACAGTTAAAGGGACATGAAACCTCATTTTTATGATTCAGGTGCAGCATGCAATTTCAAACAACTTTCTATTTTACTTCTATTAGCAGGGATGTAAGCTCAGGAGCTTGCACGTCTGGGGCACTAAATGGCAGCAGTTTTACAAGAATGTTATCCATCTGCAAGAGCACTGGAGGGCAGCACTATTTCCTGTCATGTAGTGCTCCAGATGCCTAGCTAGGTGTCTCTTCAACAAAGAATATCATTAGAACAAAGAAAATTTCTTAAAAGAAGTAAGTTGGAAACTTTTCCAAATGGTCTGCTGTATCTGAATCACAAAATCATTTTTTAGGGTTTCATATCCCTTTAAAACCAAAATGTTCCCATACACTTTTATTATCAAATCTATTTGTTTTCAATATCCTTAGATCTTAGCTTTTTACAAGCAAATTATATTGTGTTACTATATAATAACATACCAGTGATTATGTACATATGTAGGTGATTATGTACATATGTAGGTGATTATTTACATATCTAGGTGATTATGTACATATGTAGGTGATTATGTACATATGTAGGTGATTATGTACATATGTAGGTGATTATTTACATATCTAGGTGATTATGTACATATGTAGGTGATTATGTACATATGTAGGTGATTATTTACATGTCTAGGTGATTATGTACATATGTAGGTGATTATGTACATATTTAGGTGATTATGTACATATGTAGGTGATTATGTACATGTCTAGGTGATTATGTACATATGTAGGTTATTATGTACATATGTAGGTGATTATTTACATGTCCAGGTGATTATGTACATATGTAGGTGATTATTTACATATCTAGGTGATTATGTACATATGTAGGTGATTATGTACATATGTAGGTGATTATGTACATATGTAGGTGATTATTTACATGTCTAGGTGATTATGTACATATGTAGGTGATTATGTACATATGTAGGTGATTATGTACATATGTAGGTGATTATTTACATGTCTAGGTGATTATGTACATATGTAGGTGAGTATTTACATGTCTAGGTGATTATTTACATGTCTAGGTGATTATTTACATATCTAGGTGATTATTTACATGTCTAGGTGATTATTTACATATCTAGGTGATTATTTACATGTCTAGGTGATTATTTACATATGTAGGTGATTATGTACATATCTAGGTGATTATGTACATGTCTAGGTGATTATGTACATATGTAGGTGATTATTTACATATCTAGGTGATTATGTACATGTCTAGGTGATTATGTACATATGTAGGTGATTATTTACATATCTAGGTGATTATGTACATATGTAGGTGATTATGTACATGTCTAGGTGATTATGTACATGTCTAGGTGATTATGTACATGTCTAGGTGATTATTTACATATGTAGGTGATTATTTACATATGTAGGTGATTATGTACATATGTAGGTGATTATGTACATGTCTAGGTGATTATTTACATGTCTAGGTGATTATTTACATATCTAGGTGATTATGTACATATATAGGTGATTATGTACATGTCTAGGTGATTATTTACATATGTAGGTGATTATTTACATATCTAGGTGATTATGTACATATGTAGGTGATTATGTACATGTCTAGGTGATTATTTACATGTCTAGGTGATTATTTACATATCTAGGTGATTATGTACATATATAGGTGATTATGTACATGTCTAGGTGATTATTTACATATGTAGGTGATTATTTACTTATCTAGGTGATTATGTACATATGTAGGTGATTATGTACATGCCTAGGTGATTATTTACATATGTAGGTGATTATTTACATATCTAGGTGATTATGTACATATGTAGGTGATTATGTACATATGTAGGTGATTATGTACATGTCTAGGTGATTATATACATGTCTAGGTGATTATTTACATATCTAGGTGATTATTTACATATCTAGGTGATTATGTACATATCTAGGTGATTATGTACATATCTAGGTGATTATTTACATGTCTAGGTGATTATTTACATGTCTAGGTGATTATTTACATATCTAGGTAATTATGTACATATGTAGGTGATTATGTACATGTCTAGGTGATTATTTACATATGTAGGTGATTATTTACATATCTAGGTGATTATGTACATATGTAGGTGATTATGTACATATGTAGGTGATTATGTACATATGTAGGTGATTATTTACATATCTAGGTGATTATGTACATATGTAGGTGATTATGTACATATGTAGGTGATTATGTACATGTCTAGGTGATTATTTACATATGTAGGTGATTATTTACATATCTAGGTGATTATGTACATATGTAGGTGATTATTTACATATCTAGGTGATTATGTACATATGTAGGTGATTATTTACATGTCTAGGTGATTGTGTACATATGTAGGTGATTATGTACATATGTAGGTGATTATTTACATATCTAGGTGATTATGTACATATCTAGGTGATTATGTACATATGTAGGTGATTATGTACATGTCTAGGTGATTATTTACATATGTAGGTGATTATTTACATATCTAGGTGATTATGTACATATGTAGGTGATTATTTACATGTCTAGGTGATTATTTACATATCTAGGTGATTATGTACATATATAGGTGATTATGTACATATTTAGGTGACTATGTACATGTCTAGGTGATTATTTACATATCTAGGTGATTATGTACATGTCTAGGTGATTATGTACATATCTAGGTGATCATGTACATGTCTAGGTGATTATGTACATATCTAGGTGATTATGGGCATATGTAGGTGATTATGTACATATGTAGGTGATTATGTATATATGTAGGTGATTATTTACATATCTAGGTGATTATGTACATATGTAGGTGATTATGTACATGTCTAGGTGATTATGTACATATATAGGTGATTATTTACGTATCTATGTGATTATTTACATATCTAGGTGATTATGTACATATCTAGGTGATTATTTACATATGTAGGTGATTATTTACATATCTAGGTGATTATGTACATATGTAGGTGATTATTTACATATCTAGGTGATTATGTACATATGTAGGTGATTATTTACATGTCTAGGTGATTGTGTACATATGTAGGTGATTATGTACATATGTAGGTGATTATTTACATATCTAGGTGATTATGTACATATCTAGGTGATTATGTACATATCTAGGTGATTATGTACATATGTAGGTGATTATGTACATATGTAGGTGATTATGTACATGTCTAGGTGATTATTTACATATGTAGGTGATTATTTACATATCTAGGTGATTATGTACATATGTAGGTGATTATTTACATGTCTAGGTGATTATGCACATATCTAGGTGATTATGTACATGTCTAGGTGATTATGTACATATGTAGGTGATTATTTACATATCTAGGTGATTATGTACATATCTAGGTGATTATGTACATATCTAGGTGATTATGTACATGTCTAGGTGATTATGTACATATGTAGGTGATTATTTACATATCTAGGTGATTATGTACATGTCTAGGTGATTATGTACATGTCTAGGTGATTATTTACATATGTAGGTGATTATTTACATATCTAGGTGATTATGTACATATGTAGGTGATTATGTACATATGTAGGTGATTATTTACATATCTAGGTGATTATGTACATATGTAGGTGATTATTTACATGTCTAGGTGATTGTGTACATATGTAGGTGATTATGTACATATATAGGTGATTATTTACATGTCTAGGTGATTATTTACATATCTAGGTGATTATGTACATATATAGGTGATTATGTACATATTTAGGTGACTATGTACATGTCTAGGTGATTATTTACATGTCTAGGTGATTATGTACATGTCTAGGTGATTATGTACATATCTAGGTGATCATGTACATGTCTAGGTGATTATGTACATATCTAGGTGATTATGTACATATGTAGGTGATTATGTACATATCTAGGTGATTATGTACATATGTAGGTGATTATTTACATAAGTAGGTAATTATGTACATGTCTAGGTGAGGTGATTATGTACATGTCTAAGTGATTATGTACATATGTAGGTGATTATTTACATGTCTAGGTGATTATTTACATAAGTAGGTAATTATGTACATGTCTAGGTGAGGTGATTATGTACATGTCTAGGTGATTATGTACATGTCTAAGTGATTATGTACATATGTAGGTGATTATTTACATGTCTAGGTGATTATTTACATAAGTAGGTAATTATGTACATGTCTAGGTGAGGTGATTATGTACATGTCTAGGTGATTATGTACATGTCTAGGTGATTATGTACATGTCTAAGTGATTATGTACATATGTAGGTGATTATGTACATGTCTTGGTGATTATTTAGATGTCTTGGTGATTATGTACATATGTAGGTGATTATGTACATGTCTAGGTGATTATGTACATGTCTAGGTGATTATGTACATGTCTAGGTGGTTATTTACATAAATAGGTGATTATGTACATGTCTAGGTGATTATTTACATGTCTAGGTGATTATGTACATATGTAGGTGATTATTTACATGTCTAGGTGATTATTTACATGTCTAAGTGATTATGTACATATGTAGGTGATTATGCACATGTCTTGGTGATTATTTACATAAGTAGGTGATTATGTACATGTCTAAGTGATTATGTACATATTTAGGTGATTAGTTACATGTCTAGGTGATTATGTACATGTCTAGGCGATTATGTGCATGTCTAGGTGATTATGTACATGTCTAGGCGATTATGTGCATGTCTAGGCGATTATGTGCATGTCTAGGTGATTATATACATGTTTAGGTGATTATGTGCATGTCTAGGTGATTATATACATGTCTAGGTGATTATGTATATGTCTAGGTGATTATGTACATGTCTAGGTGATTATGTACATATCTAGGTGATTATGTACATATCTAGGTGATTATTTATATATCTAGGTGATTATGTACATGTCTAGGTGATTATGTACATATCTAAGTGATTATGTACATGTCTAGGTGGTTATTTACATAAGTAGGTAATTATGTACATGTCTAGGTGAGGTGATTATGTGCATGTCTAGGTGATTATGTACATGTCTAAGTGATTATGTACATGTCTAGGTGATTATGTATATGTCTAGGTGATTATGTACATATCTAGGTGATTATGTACATGTCTAGGTGATTATGTACATGTCTAAGTGATTATGTACATGTCTAGGTGATTATGTATATGTCTAGGTGATTATGTACATATCTAGGTGATTATGTACATATCTAGGTGATTATGTACACGTCTAGGTGATTATGTACATGTCTAGGTGATTATGTACATGTCTAGGTGATTATGTATATGTCTAGGTGATTATGTACATGTCTAGGTGATTATGTATATGTCTAGGTGATTATGTACATATCTAGGTGATTATGTACATATCTAGGTGATTATGTACACGTCTAGGTGATTATGTACATGTCTAGGTGATTATGTACATGTCTAGGTGATTATGTACATGTCTAGGTGATTATGTATATGTCTAGGTGATTATGTACATGTCTAGGTGATTATGTACATGTCTAGGTGATTATGTACATATCTAGGTGATTATGTACATGTCTAGGTGATTATGTACATGTCTAGGTGATTATGTACATATCTAGGTGATTATGTACACGTCTAGGTGATTATGTACATGTCTAGGTGATTATGTACATGTCTAGGTGATTATGTATATATGTAGGTGATTATGTACATGTCTAGGTGATTATGTACATGTCTAGGTGATTATGTATATGTCTAGTTGATTATGTACATGTCTAGGTGATTATGTATATATGTAGGTGATTATGTACCTATCTAGGGGATTATTTACATGTCTAGGTGGTTATGTACATGTCTAGGTGATTATGTACCTATCTAGGGGATTATTTACATGTCTAGGTGATTATGTACATGTCTAGGTGGTTATGTTCATATCTAGGGGATTATTTACATGTCTAGGTGATTATGTACATGTCTAGGTGGTTATGTTCATATCTAGGGGATTTTACCCTATACATCAGCCAGCTATATTATCATTGTATAACCATTTTGTATTCCCATAATGTTATGGTGTCTGTTGCATGAAAAATTTCCTACTAAATGTCACCACTTCTGCAGAGTCAGTTCTATTAATAAACTATACTTGACAGGTGCTGCATCATTTCTTGTAACCCTTTGTATGCCACATGACAGCCTGGCTTTGACAGATTTATTTCTAGAGAATACAATAAAGATATGAGAGTGACAATAAGTTATAGGAGTGTGGCTGCGCTCACCTGCCATTGTCCAGGAGTTGTTGCCACATGTCTCTGTCTGCTTGTGTCTGCTGCTCTGTGCTAGGTGGGGCCTCTGTCACATGCCTGATAATGTCTGCAAGGTAACTAGGATCAGGTTACATGACATGGGAGTAATTATACAACCTGCACTGATTAGTAGTGTGTGTGTGCAGTGTTTTATTGTGTCACAGCTAAACAAGCTAAATCTATATCTGTGTTCTTCACAGAAAATGTTGCCAGCCAGGTGGTATTATGAAGTAGCCAGGTGGTATTATGAAGTAGCCAGGTGTCATTATTAAGTAGCCACGTATCATTATGAAGTAGCCAGGTGATATTATGAAGTAGCCAGGTGGTATTATGAAGTAGCCAGGTGTCATTATTAAGTAGCCACGTATCATTATGAAGTAGCCAGGTGATATTATGAAGTAGCCAGGTGGTATTATGAAGTAGCCAGGTGTCATTATTAAGTAGCCATGTATCATTATGAAGTAGCCAGGTGGTATTATGAAGTATCCAGGTGGTATTATGAAGTAGCCAGGTGTCATTATTAAGTAGCCATGTATCATTATGAAGTAGCCAGGTGGTATTATGAAGTATCCAGGTGGTATTATGAAGTAGCCAGGTGGTATTATGAAGTAGCCAGGTGTCATTATTAAGTAGCCACGTGTCATTATGAAGTAGCCAGGTGGCATTATGAAGTAGCCATATGTCATTATGAAGTAGCGGGTGGCATTATGAAGTAGCCGTGTGTCATTATAAAGTAGCCAGGTGGCATTATGAAGTAGCCGCGTGTCATTATTAAGTAGCCGTGTGGCATTATCAAGTAGCCGGGTGGGCGCAGAGTAATAGTTTATAATATTATATAATTTTCTGCTTATCCAAAGCACAAATTAATTGCATAATTTAACCTAAATGTGTTTAATGATAATTTGTGCAATAAAAGATTGAACATTTCTAATATTGGCTAATTTTTGCTTAAAGTGAAGGTAAACTTTGTTGAATGAAAGCCCGTTTTTTAAAAAAAACTATTAAAAACAGGGGCACTTTCATTCATCAAAGTTTAGAAAGCAGCCATTTTGTTTATAAACTTACCTTTCTTCTTTTCACAGCTGGGGCAGCTTCCCCCGCACAGAGATCCTCTCTTCACACATCAGCAATGACTAATCCTCTCTTCACACGTCAGCAATGACTAATCCTCTCTTCACACGTCAGCAATGACTAATCCTCTCTTCACACATCAGCAATGACTAATCTGGCTTTTCCCCTGGGGGGAAAGTCGTGATTGGATGAAGCCGGATTAGTCATTGCTGACGTGTGAAGAGAGGATCTCTGTGCGGGGGAAGCTGTTCCGGCTGCGAAGAGAAGAAAGGTAAGTTTATAAACAAAATGGCTGCGTTCTAAACTTTGATGAATGAAAGTGCCCCTGTTTTTAACAGTATTTTTAAAAACCGGGCTTTCATTCATTAAAGTTTACCTTCACTTTAATATTGGCTAAAACGTTAGCCGGGTGGTGCAACCGCTGAGAAGGTCCTGGGGAGAACACTGTATAATGAGGCCCCCAATACTTCCTATGCAGACCCTGAAAACTGTATAATGTACCTGAACCATTTGCTGAAACTGCTTATGTCAGAGCATGGTTGTGTGATTTTACTGTGAAGCTAATGGCTTAATACAATATTACTCCTCTACCTCACCCAATTTGCATGACACACAACTCAATTATGCAGCTGTCAGCTGATGTAAAGGAAGATTCTGATCATTTTTCTGTGCATCTGGGTCATCCTGGTGTGTGACTTAAAGGGACAGTCTACTCCAGAATTGTTATTGTTTAAAAAGATAGATAATCCCTTTATTATCCATTCCCTAGTTTTGCATAACTAACACAGTTATATTAATATACTTTCTTTTTTTTTTATAATAATTTTTTTAGTTTTCTAGACAGAAGTTGACAAAATGGTATGTGGCATTTAAGATAATAAATGAAAATCACACATGGCACAATGAGATAACAGTTGTATCTGTTTACATAGGCAATATGTCCATTTTAACTCCGGAAGTATATCCTATGATCAGTAGTCCTTTAAATCATTCCCTCTTGTGGTGGGACCTTGTGGACCCCGTGATATGAAATATATAAAAAGTTGAAGTGGAAAATTTCCCACATTATGTGCTAGGAACTGGAAAACAGATTTTAACAATCATAATAATAACAGTAAGAAACAGTTATAGTATATATATATTGGTTGTAAAACAGATATGTGATTTTACTAACAGCATTAATTTGCTTGTGTGTTATTTCCTGCAAGAGGTCTGGCTGTCTTAGCAAGGTATGGTCATTCTGATGTCTCGGCTATAGGGGTCTATCTATTGACTTTAATAAAGTTTCCCAGTAAAATCTCACATCCAGGAAGATATCTAGTTGGTTTCTCTTATAGTACCCATACTGCTCTAGAAGGATGGTATCTGTAAGTTTTTGAAATCCACTGCTGGATGCTGGATTAAGGCTGATTTCCAAATGTTGTGCAATAAGGGACTTGGCACTATTTAGGCATATTCTTATCAAGATGGTACGGATCTTGCAGTTACATTTGGGGTTTTGGTTTAACAAGGCCACTGCTGGGGATAATGTGAATCCTGCACCACCTATTATTTGTAATGTCTGCTCTACTATTTTCCAGAAGGGAGTAATTTTAGGGCAATGCCACCATATATGTGCCATGGTCCCTGGTTCGCCACAGCATGTTACTGTGGATGAGGGGTATATTCTATGCAGACTATGTGGGGTGAGGTACCAGTGCATTAGAATCTTGAAATTCATTTCAATGATTCGAGTGGAGGTGGAGGATCTACATGTGTTGTTAAAACATTTTGCCCATTCTTTCTCTTCTAATTGAAGTCCTAGGTCTTGTTGCCAGTGCATGATGTAGGGTGGGAGAGTGGACTATTTTGTGATTTTGAGTGTTCTCTTTGCAAGCGAGAGGGTACCTTTAAATGGTGTTGCCGTCAAACATAGTTGCTCAAACAGAGTGGGGGGTCTAATTAAGTCTTTCCTGTGATGGTTGTTGTGAATATAATGGTAGAGTTGAGTGTGTTTTAACCAGGATGTGAAGGCTCCCTTCAAAATGGTTGCCATGTCGTGTCTCGATTTGAGTTACGTTTATCTAGCAGTGAGATTATGGGTTCCGAGTCTAGTAGTTCCCAGGTTACTCTAGTGTTCCTCAAAGGCTCATAACCACCTGTGAGTTCCATGTTTGGGGATATTGGAGTGAGTAGGGATTGGGGAGAGGAAAGTTTTGGATGTTTCTGGATTAAATAGTCCCATATATCAAAAATATGTCTAAACAAGTGTGATGTATGGCACAATGGGGGTCTAAGGTTTTTGGGTATCCAGCATATTGAGCCGGGCTTAGAGGTTCTTAAAATCTGGGAATCAAGCGACACCCAGACTTTTGCTTCTTTTTTCCCATGCCAATCCAGTATATGTTGTAATGCCACTGAGTGGTAATAGGTTTCTAGTTTTGGGACTCCCAACCCCCCTTCCTTTGGTGTTCGATATATGGTGGCTGTGTTTATGCATGGTTTTATTCTCCCCTAAATAAATAAATTAATGTTCTTTTGGAGTTGTGGAAGGTATGGTGTTGGTAGTGTGATACGGACCGTCTGGAGAATGTATAGTATTTTCAGTAGGATAGACAAGGATAACGGCTTGTCTTGCCAGTTTTGGAGAGTATGCTGTATGGAGGCCTGCAAGATTTTATAGTTTGCCTCGTATAAGTGCGCTATTTTAGGGGTCAGCAGGACTCCCAAATATTTCAGTTGAGAGTGCTGCAGTTTATATGGGCATATGGTTTTAAGGGAATAGAATTCTTTCTGGGGCAAGGAAACATTCATGATCTCTGACTTTTGTTTATTAATGGAAAAGTTGGATAGTGTTCCAAATGTATCAAATTCCTCCATGAGGGCTGGGAGTGAGTATTTGGGAGATGTCAACATTAGTAGAACATTGTCCGCAAACATTGATACTTTATAATGATTTGGACCCACTCTTACTCCTGATATATTTGGGTTGGAGCGAATTCGGGATGCCAGGACCTCCATCACCAGTACAAATAGGATTGGGGAGAGTGGGCACCCCTGCCTCGTTCCGTTAGTGATTGGGAAGCTTTGGGACACCACTCCGTTAACCTTTACTTTAGCTGATGGGGACGAGTACAACTTAAAAATTCTGTTTATCATGGTGTCACCAAAGTCAAATTGATGTAAAGTGCATTTCAGAAAAGCCCAGGTCCCCCTATCAAAGGCTTTTTCCGCATCAGTGGAGACAAGGACCATTGGGATTTTGTGTGAATTAGCATACTCTAGTATACACATTGTTCTGATTGTGTTGTCCCTGGTCTCCCTGAGCGGAACAAAGCCTGCCTGATCCAGGTGGACTATAGTTGGGAGAACGGAATTAATTATTTTTGCCAACACTTTGGCGTATATTTTAATGTCACTGTTTAGTAGTGAGATCGGGCGATAACTATTGGTATCTGTCGTGGGTTTGCCTTCTTTGTGAAGGTCTGTAATATGTGCCTCTAGTAATAGTGGGGATAACTGGTTCCGTCATCTAAGGAATTAAATTGAGCTGTTAGGTACGGTACTAGAGTTTGTTGGAAGTTTTTCTAATACAAGTTCTTCAGTAAGTCTGGGCCTTGGCTTTTTTGAGTAGGGAGGCTCTTAATGGCTGCTATTACCTCTTGCTCTGTGATAGGTTCATCCATGGATTTGGCTAGTGGTTCAGGTATTGTGGGGAGATGGACTTTCCCAATATACTCATCTAATAGTGCTTGTGTATGCGTATTGCCTCCTGTTGGGAGGGTGTATAGTGGTTGATAGTATATACTAAATGTGTTTGCTATTTCTTTACATTCAAAGATTTCTTTATTCGCTGTGTCTAGCATTTTATATATGTAATTTGCATATGCTTTTATCCTTAATGCTCTAGTTAATAATGGGCCTGGCTTATTTTCTTCTGTAAAATATAATTTTTTTAGGTAATATGCTTTCTTATGTGCTTCCTTCAGTAATAGGTTATTTAAATTTGTCCTCGCCTTGGTGAAGTTGTTGGAGTTATCTGGTAAAACAGGGTTGTCCATGTGTGTGTTTTCAGCCTCCTTAAGTTGGTGTAGTAGCTGCATATATTCCTGATTGTATAATTTGGTAAGAGTTGCTTTCTGTTTGATAAATTCTCCTCTTAGAACGGCTTTGTGTGCTTCCCATACTATAGCTGGGGAGTATTGGGGAGATTGATTATGACGAAAATATTCAGATAGTGTTTTGGATATCTTATCAAAAGTTGGAGGTAGAGTAGAAGGGTATTATCCAGCCTCCAGCAAAAATCTCTTATTGACCTGTCAGGCCACTCCAAGGTCAATGTGACCGCGGAGTGATTTGACCAGGGGGTTGGGGAAATATCAGTGTCTCTAGTCAAAGCTAAGCCTAACTGGTCTATACAGATACAGTCCAATCTCGAGTGTGTTTTGTTGGGGTTTGAGAAAAAAAGAGTGTTTTCTGTGTCGGGTGTTGGATTCTCCAAACATCCAGTAGGGATTTGGATCTAAGACAGTGTGTTATTGTTTTTAGTGTGCTGTGAAATTGAGAACTTTTGGTAAGGGAGCAATCAAGTTTGGGATTGAGTGTGACATTAAAGTCTCCTGCTAGTATTGTGTTCCCCTTAGCTACCTCTAGTATTTTTCCTGTGAATTTTTTATAAAAAACCTTGCTTGCACCGTGTTTGGTGCATACACATTTGCCAGTGTGATTGGTTTGTTGTAGAGTTCTCCTACTAGTATTAGATACTAATATTCTGTAGTTGTATAGATTTATAAAACAGGATTCCCACTCCTCTTTTTGTGCGTTTGGGAGCTAAAGTAACTTGTTGGATAATGTTTGGACCTGAATTTGGGTTCTGCATTATGTTCAAAGTGGGTTTCCTGGATAAATACGATTTCACATTTATGTTTATAGAACCAATTCAGTGCCACTGACCTTTTCGTCTGGGAATTTAACCCCTTAGCATTCTGTGTTAATAATTTAAGATTTCTTGTACCCATCAGTATAGTAGCCAAGATCTATATTGTCTGAGAGCTTTGTTATTGTGCAATGTTTTGTGTAATGACCTATGTGGAGGGTCCCTGTTTCTCTTATGTAGCTTTTGGAGTTTTTGGTAGATCTTATAAGCTTTTGAAATACTGTTCAACATTAATAACCAAAACTTCTATGAACAGTAAAACATAAAACACAAACTTAACATTTGTATATGTCCATAAACAAAGTATGTAAATGTAGGGGATACTTCCCTGCTCACTAAAGGGTAAGAACATGGGAGTATCAGCTACTTCCTAAGTAACTTATGTACAGTGCATTTTAGAATGACAACAGTTAAGGCTTACTTAACTATCCATTGCAGTCTGATGAGCAAGTGTACTCACGCTTCACAGCATTTCTGTTGCAAACCCGCTCACAGTCAGAGTTCTAGTTGAGTTGTATTTGAAAAAGTGGAACTCATCTGTAAGGAGAGAATGTTAATACAGAAAGAAGAGAGATAATAAAAATGACCATTTCTTCTGTATCCTCTTGGTCTCATATTGGGTTGGTATCTGAGTCTTTCGAACTGGAGGTTGGTTGCGGCCTCTTCTTATTTATCCTATTCCAGGGATTTCTTTGATGCTTGGGGTCTTTTGTAGAAGTCGTTATCCTTGAAGATGTCACTCTGTCCAGGGGTGGTAAGGAGGGTTGAGGTATGTTGAGTTGCTTGCAGAAACCTCTAGATCTTCTGGGGTTCTATAGGTGTCAACCAGTGAACCCTGTGTGACTTTGATACAGAAGGGGAAGCCCTATCTGTACGGTATTTTTAAGTCCTGCAAATGTAGAGTTAGATACCTGGCCTCCCTGCGTCTGTTTAATGTGATGGTGCTCAAATCTGCGTAAATCTGTATGCTGTCCTCTTCGTATGTGATCTGGCGCATTTTTCTGGAGGCTTCCATTATTTTCTCCTTATCCGTATAGGATTGGAATTTTAATATAATGTCTCTGGAAGGTTTACCATCTGGTGGTTTTGGCCGCAAGGCCTTGTATGCCCTTTCAATGTGCATATTTGGTGGTTCTGCAGTTTGTAGCAGAAACTGGAACAGATTCTGTAGGTATTGTGGTATTTGAGCTTTTGTCATTTTCTCAGAGACACCTCGTATCCTGTTATTGCAGCGTCCCCGGTTATCTAAGTCCTCTAGCTGAAGCTGCATTTGCTTGATCACCAAATCCTGTGTATCTAGGGTTCTATTGCGTGAGTCAGTGTCATTGTGAATCTGGTCTAAGTCATCTTCGAGGATTGCCACCCTTTCCCCTAGTTCAGAGAGGTCCTTTTTGACTTCCTTGAGGCCATCTTTAATCATTTTCCCTACTTGGGTGATAAAGGAGGCAAAATCAGCCTTAGTGGGGAGATTGCCAATATCTTCTCTTGTAAGAGGTTCCCTGACTGCATGGTGTCTGTTTCTTGAGTGGTGAGTGTGGCAGTATCCGGTATTTCAAGGACTTTAAAAAAATTATTAAGTTTTACTGCTGTTGTTGCTTGACTCTGCAGGTTTATCTTGTTTAGGCAGCCTTCTGGAGGCCATTGCGGTGTTTATATGGGTAGGATTGTGCTTACACACTTTAAAGTCTGCGCTTGTGGGTATACCAGGTCCTCTTAAAGGCCCTTATGTGCCGTGTTGAATTCACTGCCTGCTTCTTTGCAGCTATGTTTGTATGCTAACTATTGGTTAGAATTTGCAAATGTATGCAGCTCTATTCTGTGAGGCCTATTTATTAAAGGTCTTGTGGACATGATCTGACAGTGCGAATCAGGTCCTTGCTGAATGCGGAGAGCAATACGCTCTCCATATTCAGCTGCAACGCCGCCCCCTGCAGACTCGCGGCCAATGGACCACCAGCATGTAAGTGTCAAACAACCCGATCATACTCAATCACGTTGAATTGTGGCGATTCCTGTCCGCCTCATTAGAGCAGATGGACAGGGTTATGGAGCAGCGGTCTTTAGACCACTGCTTCATAACTGCTGTTTCTGGCGAGCATAAAACTCTTAACTAAAGTGCTAAAAAGTACACTAACACCCATAAACTACCTATTAATCCCTAAACCGAGGCCCCCCCACATCGCAAACACTAAAATAAAATTTCATCCCCTAATCTGCCGAACCGGACATCACCGTCACTATAATAAATATATTAACCCCTAAACTGCCGTACTCCCGCCTCGCAAACACTAGTTCAATTTTATTAACCCCTAATCTGCTGTCCCTAACATCGTCGACACCTACCTACATTTATTAACCCCTAATCTGCCACCCCCAATGTTGCCGCCACTATACTATACTGTACTATGTATTAACCCCTAAACCTAAGTCTAACCCTAACCCTAACACCCCCTAACTTAAATATAATTTAAATAAATCTAAATAAAATTACTATCATTAACTAAATTATTCCTATTTAAAACGAAATACTTACCTATAAAATAAACCGTAAGATAGATACAATATAACTTATAGTTACATTGTATCTATCTCAGGGTTTATTTTTTATTTTACAGGAAAGTTTGTATTTATTTTAACTAGGTACAATAGTTATTAAATATATATTAACTATTTAATAACTACCTAGCTAAAATAAGTACAAAGTTACCTGTAAAATAAAACCTTATCTAAGTTACAATTACACCTAACACTACACTATAATTAAATTAATTCCCTTAGTTAACTACAATTAAATACAATTAAATAACATTATCTAAAGTACGAAAAAAAACCACTAAATTACAGAAAATAATAAAATAATTACAAGTTTTTAAAACTAATTACACCTAATCTAATCCCCCTAATAAAATAAAAAAGCCCCCTAAAATAATAAAAAAATCCCTACCCTATACTAAATTACAAATAGCCCTTAAAAGGGCTTTTTGTGGGGCATTGCCCCAAAGTAATCAGCTCTTTAACCTGTAAAAAAAAATACAATACCCCCCCAACATTAAAACCCACCACCCACACAACCAACCCTACTCTAAAACCTACCCAATCCCCCCTTAATAAAACTTAACACTAACCCCTTGAAGATCACCCTACCTTGAGAAGTCTTCACCCAACCAGGCTGAAGTTCTCAGCGAAGCCGGGCAAAGTGGTCCTCCAGACGGGCAGAAGTCCTCATCCAAGCCGGGAAGAAGAGGTCCTCCAGACGGGCAGAAGTCTTCATCCAGACGGCATCTTCTATCTTCATCCATCCGGCGCGGAGCGGGACCATCTACAAGACATCCAACGCAGACCATTCTCTTCTGTCTTCATCCGACGACTAAATGACGGTACCTTTAAGTGACATCATCCAAGAATTCTATCAGCCAATCAGAATTAAAGTAGAAAAAATCCTATTGGCTGATGCATAGGATGGGTGGTGGGTTTTAATGTTGGGGGGGGGTATTGTATCTTTTTTTACAGGTTAAAGAGCTGATTACTTTGGGGCAATGCCCCGCAAAAAGCCCTTTAAAGGGCTATTTGTAATTTAGTATAGGGTAGGGCTTTTTATTATTTTGGGGGGATTTTTTATTTTATTATTAGGGGATTAGATTAGGTGTAATTAGCATAAAAAACTTATTTTATTATTTTCTGTAATTTAGTGTTTGTTTGTTTTTCGTACTTTAGATAATGTTATTTAATTGTATTTAGTTTAGGGAATTAATTTAATTGCAGTGTAGTTTTAGGTGTAATTGTAACTTAGGTTAGGTTTTATTTTACAGGTAAATTTGTCTTTATTTTAGCTAGGTAGTTATTAAATAGTTAATAACTATTTAATAACTATTGTACTTAGTTAAAATAAATACAAACTTGAATGTAAAATAAAAATAAAACCTAAGCTAGATACAATGTAACTATTAGTTATATTGTAGCTAGCTTAGGGTTTATTTTATAGGTAAGTATTTAGTTTTAAATATGAATAATTTAGTTAATGATAGTAATTTTATTTAGATTTAAGTAAATTATATTTAAGTTAGGGGGTGTTAGGGTTAGGGTTAGACTTAGATTTAGGGGTTAATAACTTTAATATAGTGGCGGCGACGTTGGGGGCGGCAGATTAGGGGTTAATAATTTTAGGTACGTGGCGGCGACATTGGGGATGGCAGATTAGTGGTTAATAAATATAATGTAGGTGTCGGCGATGTTGGGGGCAGCAGATTAGGGGTTCATAAGTATAATGTAGGTGGTGGCGGTGTCCGGAGTGGCAGATTAGGGGTTAATAATATCAAACAAGCAAGAAGGGGGTCAACGGCACTACTTAATAGTATCTGTATTCATTATTAACCCACTATTTCCATATCAATCAATTGGGAGTTAGTCCCTTTATTTAAATAAGTAGGATAGGATAGGTGTTATGTAGTTAAAGATTCAAAAGAGCAACAAAGCAGAGAAACCTCTACTAGGAAAGACTACATATATAGCACTCAAAGGGTTAATATGAAGTGAATCATCATGTGTAAATAACACTATTGTATTATGGCAATTTAGGTAACTGCAAAAACTAACGGCTAGATTTAGAGTTTTGTTGGTAAAGACCCGCGTAGCTAACGCAGCTTTTTTTCCCAAAGGGAGCGTAGAGGCATATTTACCGCCACTTCAACCCTCAATACCAGCGTTGCTTTTGGTAGCGGTAAGCTGGGAAAACGTGCTCGTGCGCGATTCCCCCATAGGAAACAATGGGGCAGTTTTGGCTGAAAAAAAACCTAACACCTGCAAAAAAGCAGCGTTCAGCTCCTAACGCAGCCCCATTGTTTCCTATGGGGAAACACTCTCTAAGTCTGCACCTAACACCCTAACATGAACCCCGAGTCTAAACACCCCTAAACTTATACTTATTAACCCCTAATCTGCTGCCCCCGCTATCGCTGACACCTGCATTATACTATTAACCCCTAATCTGCCACTCCGGACACCGCCGCAACCTACATTATACTTATGAACCCCTAATCTGATGCCCCCAACATCGCCGACACCTACATTATATTTATTAACCCCTAATCTGCCCCCCAACGTCGCCACTACCTAACTACACTTATTAACCCCTAATCTGCTGACCGGACCTCGCCGCTACTATAATAAATGTATTAAACCCTAAACCGCCGCACTCCCGCCTCGCAAACACTAGAATAAATAGTATTAACTCCTAATCTGCCCTCCCTAACATCGCCGCCACCTAACTTCAAGTATTAACCCCTAATCTGCCGACCGGACCTCGCCGCTACTCAAATAAATGTATTAACCCCTAAAGCTAAGTCTAACCCCCCCTAAATTAAATATAATTTTAATCTAACAAAATAAATTAATCTTATTAACTAAAGTATTCCTATTTAAAACTAAATACTTACCTGTAAAATAAACCCTAATATAGCTACAATATAACTAATAATTATATTGTAGCTATTTTAGGATTTATATTTATTTTACAGGCAACTTTGTATTTATTTTAACTAGGTACAATAGCTATTAAATAGTTATTTACTATTTAATAGCTACCTAGTTAAAATAATTACAAAATTACCTGTAAAATAAATCCTAACCTAAGTTACAATTAAACCTAACACTACACTATCAATAAATTAATTAAATAAATGAACTACAATTACATACAATTAAATAAACTAAACCAAATTACAAAAAAAAAAAAACACTAAATTACAAAATATAAAAAAAGATTACAAGAATATTAGGCTAATTACACCTATTCTAAGCCCCCTAAAAAAATAAAAAGCCACCCAAAATAATAAAGGTCCCTACCCTATTCTAAATTAAAATGTAACCAGCTCTTTTACCAACCCTTAAAAGGGCATTTTGCGGGGCATGCCCCAAAGTAATCAGCTCTTTTGCCTGTAAAAAAAAAATACAACCCCCCCAACATTAAAACCCACCACCCACATACCCCTACTCTAACCCAAACCCCCCTTAAATAAACCTAACACTACCCCCCTGAAGATCTCCCTACCTTGAGTCGTCTTCACCCAGCCGGGCCGAAGTCTTCATCCAATAGGGCCGAAGAGGACATCCAGACCGGCAGAAGTCTTCATCCTATCCGGGCAGAAGAGGACATCCGGACCGGCAGACATCTTCATCCAAGCGGCATCTTCTATCTTCATCCATCCGACGAGGAGCGGCTCCATCTTCAAGTCCTCCGGCGCGGAACATCCTTCTTGACCGACGACTATTATTATTATTCTTTATTTATAAAGCGCCAACAGATTCCGCAGCGCTGTCCATGGGTACAAAGATAAAAGTACAGTACAATACAATATAGAAGACACCAAAGTTTAACAAAACAAATACAGGGGGAATTGAGGGCCCTGTTTCCGTGGGAACTTAGAGGACGAATGACGATTCCTTTAAATGACGTCATCCAAGATGGCGTCCCTCGAATTCTGATTGGCTGATAGGATTCTATCAGCCAATCGGAATTAAGGTAGGAAAAATCAGATTGAGCTCGCATTCTATTGGCTGTTCCGATCAGCCAATAGAATGCAAGCTCAATCTGATTGGCTGATTGGATCAGCCAATCGCATTGAACTTGAATCTGATTGGCTAATTCAATCAGCCAATCAGATTTTTCCTTCCTTAATTCCGATTGGCTGATAGAATCCTATCAGCCAATCGGAATTCGAGGGACGCCATCTTGGATGACATCATTTAAAGGAACCGTCATTCGTCGTCTAGTCGTCGGTCAAGAAGGATATTCTGCGCCGGAGATGGAAGATGGAGCCGCTCCTCGTCGGATGGATGAAGAAAGAAGATGCCGCTTGGATGAAGATGTCTGCCGGTCCGGATGTCCTCTTCTGCCCGGATAGGATGAAGACTTCTGCCGGTCTGGATATCCTCTTCTGCCCCATCGAATGAAGACTTCGGCCCGGCTGGGTGAAGACGACTCAAGGTAAGGAGATCTTCAGGGGGGTAGTGTTAGGTTTATTTAAGGGGGGTTTGGGTTAGAGTAGGGGTATGTGGGTGGTGGGTTTTAATGTTGGGGGGGTTGTATTTTTTTTTTTTTTATTTTTTTTTATTTTAAACAAGCTTTATTTATAAAATTAAATCAGTATACATGTTACACATCATAATCATCAATAACACAGTCACCAATACAGTACAGTCATCAAAGTATATACAGCTCATGGATCTTCTTTGAAAAGAGAAAAATAACGTCAACAATCTAGGTTAGCGTCATATTAAGATCCGCATATCATATGACTCCTCTAGTTCCAACTTATTGCAGGATAACATTGTGGTCTTATAAATGTCGGTGTATGACCTATTTTCCATTACTCTAACACTTTTTACAAAGCAATAATTTGAATAATACAGTATATCATATATCTACCTGTGAGGTGTTGTTGAAGTTTGCTAAGTATTTCTACATGGTATCTGGGTTGTGAAGTGAGGGTATAGGTTGAATAGTGTCGGCTGTCAGAGAATGTAAATATTCCTCCCAAATAAAGGAGATGTCATGAAATTCCCCTAGTTTGCCCATTTTGATGTAATGATATTGTTCTAGCTTTAAGGCCACTGTCACTCTGCCTCTCCAAAACTGTAGTGTTGGTAGTGTGTTTTTCTTCCAATTGTAAGGGATATATCTCTTGGCCGTATTTATCATTATCGTCAAAAGTTGAAGTCTGTACATACAACGTATCTTGGGGCGAACATTGAACAGGAGTGTCCATGGTGTATGGGGGATGGGGGAGCCCAGGGCTTTTCCTATTTCTCTTCCTATATCTAGCCAATATTGCCTTACAATGGGGCATGTCCACCATATATGTGTAAATGTACCTCTGTCCCTACACCCCCTCCAGCATTTTGCATCATAAGTGGGAATCATTTTCTCTAGTTTGTCTGGGGTGTAATGCCATCTGCAAAGTAGTTTGGTATTCATTTCAGCGACCTGTAGGGATGAGGTTGAGGAGCTCATTTGCCTGTAAATCATGTCCCATGTTTTAGGTGAATGGCGTTCGTTTAGTTCGGCTTCCCATCTTGTAACATATGTTGGTGGCTGTGTAGTCTGATGCGCTATAAGTAGTTTGTAAGAGATGGATAAGTTACCGCTACTCGGTAATATGGCGTGGCATATAGACTCAAAGGGTGTCAGGGGCCTAGATATGTTGGCCTTGTGCGGGTGCGTCTGATGGCTGTGTGAAATTTGATGGTATGCCATCCATTGTTTATGATCAAGTCCTAGTATATCTAAGACCTCTTGCTTAGTTTTAAGCTTACCGTTTTGTAAAACCTTATACCAATGTGTAGTCTGATTTAGCGTTAGCGTGTTTTGATCGCGGGTGTGAGGTAGGCTAAGGGGCTGGGTATCGTAGGCTAGTGGAGTCAGTGGAGACTGTAGGGACGAAATTGATTTATGTGACCTCAAAATCTTATTCCATACCTTGAAAGTTTCCTGAACTGTAATTGGGCATTCTGGCTGGGTAGTACCAGTATTCCTTTGATTGCCCGGTGTCCAGCATTGTCCTCCTAAGTGGGGAGTCCCACAAAGTTCAGTTTCTAAAGTTACCCATTCTTTGTGGGCAGCATGTTTGCACCAGTCCACAATCCTGGACATGTGGACTGCGCACTTATACAATTGTAGATTAGGTACCCCCAATCCTCCTTGTAATTTATTACGATACAAAGTCTGTGTGGCGACTCTTGGTCGTTTATTGCTCCATATGAAGGAGTTAATAATTTTCTGTAACTGAAATAGTGATTTGTCTGGGATGGGGACAGGAAGTACTTGAAGGAGGTAAAGGATTTTTGGGAGAATAATCATTTTTATAGAGTTAATTCTGCCTATCCAAGATAAGGGCTTTTGTTTCCAGGAAGCCAAAATAGATATAACGTGTGTTACAAGAGGGTCAAAATTCAGTGGGATTATTTTATTCAGGTAGGGGGTAATGTATACACCTAAGTATTTGAGTGCTACAGGTTGGTGTCTAAATTGGTGTACCATCAAATGATTTAACTCGTGTTGTGGAGTCCCTACATTAATAAACTCCGATTTGGAGTAATTAATCCTAAAGTACGACATCTCTCCGAATTCGTGTAAAGTTGCCATGAGTGCGGGTACTGAAGTTTCTAAGTGCGTTAAAGTTAGAATGATATCGTCCGCATATAAGGAGGTTTTGTATTCTGTGTGATTTACAGTTATGCCTTTGATATCTAGGTTACCTCTGATGTATGTGGCTAACACTTCCATTGCCAATATGAACAGTGTGGGGGACAAGGGGCATCCCTGTCGGGTTCCGTTTTTGATTGCAAATGGTTCAGATATAAAATCATTTAATTTAATTTTGGCCGTAGGGTTATTATATAGTGCAAAAATTTTAGTGAGGAACTCAGTGTTAAAGCCGAATTTTAGGAGTGTATTTTTAAGAAAGGACCAATTTAGGCGGTCAAATGCTTTTTCGGCATCCATAGATAGGACTACAGCAGGGATATTTTGTTTACTTGCATGTTCTATAAGATTAATGATTTTAGTGGAGTTGTCCCTAGCTTCTCTATTTGGGGTAAATCCTACTTGATTAAGATGTATTAAGTTTGGAAGTACTTTGTTTAGACGGGTGGCGAGGATTTTGGCATAGAGCTTAACATCCACATTTAGTAAAGAAATGGGGCGAAAATTTGAGGGGGTCGTGGCTGGCTTGCCCGGTTTGGGCAAAACCACAACATGTGCTTCTAACATCGAGGGCGGGAATTTAGCCCCTTGACTTATTTCATTAAAGATTGTAACCAAGTGTGGAGCCAAATCTTCCTGAAAATTTTTATAATATTTAGTGGAGAACCCATCTGGGCCCGGGCTCTTTCCATTTTTTAGTGTTTGTATGGCCTTCTTGATCTCTGGTATAGAGAAGGGCAAATTAAGTTGTTCTAGTTGGGCCTCTGTTAGTTTGGGTAAAGGACAGTTTTTAAGGTATCTATCTAATGTATTATTGAAATGGGGTAGATCATTAGCAGGAGATAAGTTATACAAGTCCGAATAGTAAGAGTGGAACGCCTGAAGAATTTCGGGGGTGGTTGTTAATGTTGATTTGTTTGGGGGTTTTAGTTCATATATGTGCGTTTTAAGTTTCTTTCTTTTTAGGGCCCTTGCTAGATATTTACCGGCTCTATTATTCTCATAATGAAAAAAACTATTTGTTTTATGCACAAGATTGTGGTGTTCTAATTGCAAAAAGTCATCTAGAGCTTGCCTGACTTTCGTTATTTCAGTTAGAATACTAGTGTCCAACGGAGAGTGCTTATGTAAGTGTTTCAGATCTGAGAGTTTAACGGTAAGGTTATCGTATTCCACCCGTTGGGCATGTCTTAATTGGGCTCTTAATTTAATAAATTCCCCCCTGAGCGAGCATTTATGTGCCTCCCAAACCGCAAATTGGTTAGAAGTTGAAGGAACGTTTATCTGGAAATATTCCTCTATGACTTTGTGTAATTTATCAATATGGTCTACCTTGTTAAGTAATGTATCATCCAATTTCCATAGAAATGGTACATCTGTATGTTCAGGCCATGTGATATGTAGTGAGACAGCCGAATGGTCTGACCAGGCCGTGGGGGAGATTACACATTTTTTAACCTGTGTGAGACCTTTTTGATTAGTGAGAAAATAATCAATCCTACTGTGTGATTTGTTGGGATGGGAGTAGAACGTATAGTCCCTAGTGTTGGGGTGCTGGAGTCTCCAGATGTCATATAGCTTATGGAGTTTAAGTTGCTTCCAAAAATATGTATGAAATTTCGTCCTACGTGCTAGGCAGGGATTGTTGCTATCTAAATGTGGTTGAAAGTGTAGATTAAAGTCTCCGCCTATATAAAGTGGTCCTGTTGAGATGTCTAGAATACGATTAAACAATTGTACAAAAAAGGGTTTTGGCTTGCTATTGGGTGCATAAAGATTGACAAATGTAACCGGGCGTCCGTATAGGAGGCCCTTCAGTCCCAGAAATCGACCTTCGTTATCTGATTCTTGTTTGATTAATGTGAAGTGTACACTTCTTTTCATTAAAATGCTCACGCCACATTTTTTGGCAGGTCCTGTGCTGTGAAAATGTTGTGTATAGGTTTGTCCTAGATATTTTGGTATGTTTCCCTTTCTAAAGTGGGTCTCCTGGAGGAAGAGTATATCGGCCTGCCTTTTGGAAATGTCTGAGAGGGCTTTTGATCGTTTGCTTGGGGAGTTGAGACCTTTAGCATTTTGGGAAAAGAGAACTAGGGAGTGTGGCTTGTTAAAGTTGTTACAAGACATTATCTTGATGTAAGTGCCAGCTAAACTTGTAAGTATTTAAATTTATTAAGCCTATAGTGACTGTACATATGGTGAGAATTTTTTGTCCCAGAGTAACATAGTTTGAATATGTATTAGCTTCATACAAACAATAAAAACAAACAACATATTTGTGCAAAGAAACAGTGTCAACATATTGCATAATAAAGAACTGTAGAATTGTAAAAACAAACAAATCTCTAAGTCTGAAACCAGACATAAAAAGAGATATAACTCTAATGGGAGGAAAACAAACATAAGGTCCTTTATTTTGCAAACATAAAGTTCTTACCCATCCCAAAAATAGGGAAAAGGTTTAAATATTAATGTCCTGGGGCCTATATGAACTTTAGGAAAGAGCCTCGCATTACTTCATGCGATATTAAACAGTTTTTGTTATGAGTAAGTATGCTGGATACGATACCTTTCTCGTCGCAGCTCACCAGTAATCAAAGTCCAGCAAACGTCCATCAGTGAGAGAGCCCGATGAGCGGGCCACACATAAAAGTATCCAGAAACACATATGTTATAGCTCTAGTCCTCCTCTGATTCAGAGGAACGAGTGTCTCTAGATGAGGGTTGCTGTTTTCCGGGTTTTTCTGTCGTTGATGGAGTTTTGTCCGGTCGGGGGACCTTGGTTTGCCATCTTGTAGGGTCAGTGGTTGATCTTTTGTTGACTCTTCTGTGGTCCGTCGTCAGAGGTGTTAAATCCATTGAATGGTCAATGCCTAAATCTTTGCTGAAGTTATGCATGTCCTCAGGTTTGTTACATATCCATCTTTTATTGTCCTGTATGACCATGAGGTGGGTGGGGAAGCCCCATCTATACGGGATTTTCTTGTTGCGAAGTAATGTTGTTAAAGGAGTAAATTCTTTTCGTCTCTGCAACGTTCTCGTTGAGAGATCCTGGTAGAATTGTATAACATTACCCCTGAACCTTACAGGTTGTTGTCGTCGGGATTGATTGAGAAGCATTTCTTTTTCAAGAAAGTTTTTATATCTGATAATAATATCTCTAGGTGGGGCCCTGTCTGGAGGCTTAGGCCAGAGAGCCCTGTGGGCCCGTACCCACAGAATATCCTCTGTGTATGATTTATCCTTGATAGCGGAGAAGAGGGCCTGTAGATATTCTGGGAAGTCTCTAGGTAGAACGGATTCAGGGACTCCTCTTAAGCGCAAATTCTTCCTCCTGCTCCTGTTCTCTAAGTCGTCTATCTTATCCATTAGTGCTTCAATATTTTCCTGTTGTGAAGTAGAGCTATTATCAATACGAATAATGTCTTCCCTGATTTCATCAGTTTCTGCTTCTAGCATTTCAACTCTAGAGCTCATAGTTTGAATTTCTTGCTTGAGTTCTGTGAGTTCTTCTCTAAGGCATGTTCTGAAAATTTCTGAAATTTCCTGCTTGGATGCAAAATGAGATAGGAGTGAAGCAGGGATTGAAGTGGTCTCCTCAGATGTAGGCCCGGGTGTAGGGCTTGGGGGCTGTGTGCTAGGAGGGAGTTTATTTTTACCAGCCAAAGTATTTGTGGGAGAGTGTTCTGTAGCAAAGTATGATGGCATCGTGTGGGTTTTAGTTGCTGGCACTTTGGTGATTTTATCTGACTTGTTTAGTCTCCTGGATGCCATTTAAAAAGATTGCACACTATCCCCTTAAATGTGGTCGCTTCTTGTGAGGGATATCCCTGTCTGACAACAGTCACCCCCCGGTTATTATAAAGTCACTTTTCCTTGTATGTTTAAGGGTGCTTCTACCCACATGTACCTCTTTATCTGTTTAATTAGCAGTTGGATGAGGCAGTATAAGTGCAGCGCTAACAGCGTTATTTTAAAGCCCTGTGGTAATGGCGTTTTACAGGTGCTGTCCTCGTGGGCTAGGCTTGTGTATAAACTCACCCCTGTTCCGGCTTAAAAAACTGTGGCAGCGCTCCTCTATACGCCGGACTCCCCGCTCAGTCAGATTAAGTTAGCCGCAGCTTTCGTTAGTATTGCGCAGTAATGTGGGCTGCTCGGGGAGCGGTGTGAGTGAACCGGACCTGGTTGCAGCGTCGGTAAGATGGCGCCTGTTGCGTGCGTAGTTTGGGTCTGTGCTGACCACTTTGTCGTTTCTCTTCGTGGCTTTTGAGTCTGGATGATATCCCCAAGCTCAGGGAATACTCCTCTTTCCTGCTGTGGTATATGTGACCAATTTTGGCTATTGTAAGCCGCCCCAGTTAGTGCTTACAGGACCCTATGTACGGAGCTCCGGATTTATGCGGCCATCATGGTTGCTACCAAGCTCCGCCCCCTTTGTATTTTTTTTTTAACAGGCAAAAGAGCTGATTACTTTGGAGCATGCCCCGCCAAAAGCCCTTTTAAGGGCTGGTAAAAGAGATGGTTACATTTTAATTTAGAATAGGGTAGGGACCTTTATTATTTTGGGGGGGCTAATAAAATAAAAAAAATAAAAAATAATAAAATGCCCTACCCTATCCTAAATTACAAACTAATCAGCTCTTTTACCAGCCCTTAAAAGGGCTTTTTGCGGGGCATTGCCCCAAAGTAATCAGCTCTTTTACCTGTAAATAAAAATACAATCCCCCCCCAACATTGCAACCCACCACCCACATACCCCTACTCTAAAACCCAGAAATAATAAAGACGATGTAAATTTACAAATATAGAGCCCCTTCAATTTGTAATATAAAGCAATAAGTATAGATATACAATCTATTTATTCTTCTATTTAAACCAGTTAAATTCACTGGTAGAGTATAAAGAAGGGGGGGGGGTGCTAACTGTCTAATAGGTATATGGGTAACCAAAAGAGAAAAGTTGACAGTACCCAGCACTCACATAACACCATAAATAGCAATAATTATAGAAACCGGGTCAGTGTCAGGAACTGGTAATAAATTAAAACATAACTTTTACTATTAACAAAGTAAAAAAAGTTCATGATAGGCTGATTCGAGAGGTGTGTGCTTACAACAAATCCCTATTGGTAGAAGACTATACAAATACCGGGCTAATGTCCAGACTCTGGTTAGCCTCTGAGAAAGCCGTGCTAGTGGCGAAATGCGCATCAGGCGTTGTCTGTGCGTGTGAGACCCATAATTGTGTTCCTCCCTGGGCCGTTCAGACTGATATATATTAAGGCATTTGCCTCCACTTATTCAGCCTCATTTGTCAACCGGCTCTGCTCCTGCTCTGTATACCAGCATTGCTCAGATTAGATAATGTTGTTGGGGTCAATCCCCTTTTATAGATAAGTTTTAGAGCAATCCGTGTATTCCAAGAGCACTGAGCCAAACCGTTTGTCTAAACATTTATCCAGGGAGATAATTTTGCTCCTGTGTCTCACACATACATTCCTGATCTTTTCTTTTTATTCTAAGTTTTAAACGTATGTCCTCAACACTATCTATGTAATACACCTTGGTACATCTTACCATTTTTTTACTTTGTTAATAGTAAATGTTATGTTTTAATTTATTACCAGTTCCTGACACTGACCCGGTTTCTATAATCATTGCTATTTATGGTGTTATGTGAGTGCTGGGTACTTTCAACTTTTCTCTTTTGGCTACCCATACTCTAAAACCCACCCGATCCCCCCTTAAAAAAAAACTAACACTACCCCCTGAAGATCACCCTACCTGGAGCCGTATTCACCCAGCTGGGCACCGATGGACCAGAAGTGAACATCTGGAGCAGCAGAAGTCTTCATCCGATCGGGGCAGAAGAGGTCCTCCAATCGGCAGATGTCTTCATCCAAGCGGCATCTTCAATCTTCAATCAACCGGAGCGGAGCCATCTTGAATCCATCCGACGCAGAGCCATCCTGTTCGTACGATGTCCTAATGCCGAATGAAGGTTCCTTTAAATGACGTCATCCAAGATGGCGTCCCTCGAATTCCGATTGGCTGATAGGATTCTATCAGCCAATCGGAATTAAGGTAGGAAAAATCTGATTGGCTTATGCAATCAGACAATCAGATTGAAGTTCAATCCGATTGGCTGATCCAATCAGCCAATCGGATTGACCTCGCATTCTATTGGCTGTTCCGATCAGCCAATAGAATGCAAGGTCAATCCGATTGGCTGATTGGATCAGCCAATCGGATTGAGCTTCAATATGATTGGCTGATTGCATCAGCCAATCAGATTTTTTCTATCTTAATTCCGATTGGCTGATAGAATCCTATCAGCCAATCGGAATTTGAGGGACGCCATCTTGGATGACGTAATTTAAAGGAACCTTCATTCGGCCTTAGGACATCGTACGAAGAGGATGGCTCCGCGTTGGATGAATTCAAGATGGCTCCGCTCCGGTTGATTGAAGATGCCGCTTGGATGAAGACATCTGCCGCTTGGAGGACCTCTTCTGCCCCGATCGGATGAAAATTTTTGCCGCTCCGGATGTCCACTTCTGGCCCATCGGTGCCCGGCTGGGTGAACACAGCACCAGGTAGGGTGATCTTCAGGGGGGGTAGTGTTAGGTTTTTTTAAGGGGGGATCGGGTGGGTTTTAGAGTAGGGGTATGTGGGTGGTGGGTTGTAATGTTGGGGGGGTTGAATTTTTAATTACAGGTAAAAGAGCTGATTACTTTGGGGCAATGCCCCGCAAAAAGCCCTTTTAACGGCTGGTAAAAGAGCTGATTACTTTGTAATTTACTATTGGATAGAGCATTTTATTATTTTGGGGGGCTTTTTTATTTTATTAGGGGGCTTAGATTAGGTGTAATTAGTTTAAACTTCTTGTAATATTTTTTTATTTTTTGTAATTTAGTGTTTGTTTTTTTTGTACTATAGTTTAGTTTATTTAATTGTATTTTAGTTTAAATAATTGTAGGTAATTTATTTAATTAATTTTTTGATAGTGTAGTGTTAGGTGTATTTGTAACTTAGGTTAGGATTTATTTTACAGGTAATTTTGTAATTATTTTAACTAGGTAGCTATTAAATAGTTAACTATTTAATAGCTATTGTACCTAGTTAAAATAAATACAAAGTTGCCTGTAATATAAATATAAATCCTAAAATAGCTACAATGTAACTATTAGTTATATTGTATCTATATTAGGGTTTATTTTATAGGTAAGTATTTAGTTTTAAACAGAATTAATGTATTTAATGATAGTAAATTTAGTTTGTTTAATTTCAATTATATTTAAGTTAGGGGGGTGTTAGGGTTAGGGTTAGACTTAGGTTTAGGGGTTAATAAATTTATTATAGTAGCGGCGACGTTGGGGGCGGGAGATTAGGCGTTAATAATTGTAGGTAGGTGGCGGCAATGTTAGGGAGGGCAGATTAGGGGTTAATAAAATGTATTATAGTGTTTGTGAGGTGGGAGTGCGACGGTTTAGGGGTTAATACATTTATTATAGTGGCGGCGATGTCCGGTCGGCAGATTAGGGGATTAATAAATTTAGGTAGGTGGCTGCAACATGGGGGGGGGGCAGTTTAGGGGGTAATAAATATAATATAGGTGTCGGCGATGTTAGAGGCAGCAGATTAGGGGTTCATAGCTATAATGTAGGTTGCGGCGGTGTCCGGGGCGGCAGATTAGGGGTAAATAATATAATGCAGGTGGCGAGGATGTCGGGGCAGCAGATTAGGGGTTAATAAGTGTAAGATTAGGGGTGTTTAGACTCGGGGTTCATGTTAGGGTGTTAGGTGTAGACATTAAAAGTATTTCCCCATAGGAAACAATGGGGCTGCGTTAGGAGCTGAACGCTGCTTTTTTGCAGGTGTTAGGTTTTTTTCAGCCAGCTCAGCCCCATTGTTTCCTATGGGGAAATCGTGCACGAGCACGTTTAGCCAACTCACTGCTACTGTCCATAGGAAATGACAGATCTTAAAGTCTTTGTTTAGTCCATTTGGCACAAGAGTATTGAGTTCAAATATCCATTTAATTTCAAGCCTGTTTAAAGTGCCAATTGTAATCTTCCCCTCGCCAGTGTGGGGTAATAACACTACAAACTAATACAAATAGAAGTATAATGTCACACGGTATAGAGCTATAATGTATTTTAGATTTTTTAATCTTCATTTAATATATTTATATATTTTTTTTTAAATCAAACATTTTTATTAAGGTAATTAGCAAAACAGAAGCCACATATAAACAAGAAAACAAGTTATTTCAAGATGAACATGGCTGATAACAATAGTAAATTGTGAAAGACATATTGAGAACAGGTATATCCTACCGTATTACTAGCATACCTCGGATATATACATTGCAAGATTTACATTGATACCTTATAATTTTATTTTTTATAGGATGTTACTATAGTACCTCATTAGCAAAGTATTCTGTCTATTAGTATGATATTTTCATCTGACATATGTAGAATAAATATCTTAAATGAGAGATACATTTTTACCCCATAGGGTACAAAATACTGATTAAAGTATATTGGTAATGAAATAGATATAAAATATACAATATTATTGAAACCATAAACCAAGTTTCTTCACTTGACACATAAGGTTACTCTAGAACCTATTCACGCTTATGTTATATAAGAGGAAAATTGCCTTTAATAGATGGAAGGTAGCGGATTAATACCGCAGAAAAAAATCACCATATTGGGTGAATGAATAATATAACCCCCCAGGAATTCACATTGACCTGGGGGGGGGGGGGGGAATACAAATATGGACAGTGCAGATCAATTACTGACGTTTCTCAAAAGTGACATTGGGTATAAATATTTTATACATAAAAATCAGCCTATTACACCCTATGGCCTTCAATATGGGCGTATATATGTGGTCTCAGGTAAGAGAAATTAAGAGTAAACTTATGATGGGCCCATTCTAGGTTTGCAGCTGTCAGTAACAAAAAACAGAATTTATGTTTACCTGATAAATTACTTTCTCCAACGGTGTGTCCGGTCCACGGCGTCATCCTTACTTGTGGGATATTCTCTTCCCCAACAGGAAATGGCAAAGAGCCCAGCAAAGCTGGTCACATGATCCCTCCTAGGCTCCGCCTTCCCCAGTCATTCGACCGACGTAAAGGAGGAATATTTGCATAGGGGAAATCATATGATACCGTGGTGACTGTAGTTAAAGAAAATAAATTATCAGACCTGATTAAAAAACCAGGGCGGGCCGTGGACCGGACACACCGTTGGAGAAAGTAATTTATCAGGTAAACATAAATTCTGTTTTCTCCAACATAGGTGTGTCCGGTCCACGGCGTCATCCTTACTTGTGGGAACCAATACCAAAGCTTTAGGACACGGATGATGGGAGGGAGCAAATCAGGTCACCTAGATGGAAGGCACCACGGCTTGCAAAACCTTTCTCCCATACAAAAGGTATGCCGGGCCTTTCCCATTCTTTGTTTACAATGTCCGCCACCCGCTTGGGTATAGGAAAAGCTTCGGGGGGCCCCGGGACCTCTAAGCCATCTCCGTGGAGATGTTGCCTGTACAACGGCAAAGAGAATGACTGGGGAAGGCGGAGCCTAGGAGGGATCATGTGACCAGCTTTGCTGGGCTCTTTGCCATTTCCTGTTGGGGAAGAGAATATCCCACAAGTAAGGATGACGCCGTGGACCGGACACACCTATGTTGGAGAAATGGTCCTTTATGATGCATTACTCATGTGGGGGAGAGGCGCCTAAAACTAATGTTAGAAGCCAAACTGCAATTTTCTATATATATATATATATAATAGAAGAGCCAGTGCTAGTATCTCTCTATATGTCTTCTAATGCTGAATAGAGAAGTGATAAAGTATGAGCTTGTCCACCTTAATTAAACATGCCTGTAGGGATTTTCCCTATAATAAGTTACGGTCTACCCCTGCAGCAGAATTGATGCATATGACTCTTTATCAAGCCACCTCGGCCGCAGGCGGCTTCTTAAGTACATTGCTAAAGGCCCACCGCAGGACGAAGACTATGATACCGTTTGTGCTACATAGGGTCAAAAGGGATACTAATATATAGGCATGAGGACCCATAGGGGTCTGTATTTACTTCTGAATATCACCAGAGTTATTATTATAAATATTAATATAACCCACCAGAATATAACACTTACATTCTAATAGTAAAGACACTAATGCCTACAATATATGACGAATATCCCCTGTACAATAAACATCATGTAAACTGGCATAGTTTTAAATAAGAAGAAAAAACCTAAAAAACATCTTAATAACAGTAATTTTCAAAGAATAAACAATGTAATGAAACAACATAGGCAACTACAAACTTCTGTGTAGCAACCACAAACAGTTAGACTGAACCAATATCTAATTAACTAAAAGTTCAGTGTACAACCTGTAAAAGGGAAAGTTAGGTAAATACTCAATAAAGGCTGCATTCAAGGTTCCCTGTAACAATTGTTCGCTATATCAGCAGGCTTAAGTCTTTCAGCGTTCTTGTAACTGGGCTCTCAGGAACTCCTTCGATAAGTGGTATGGTCTGCTGGATGCTGGTATTTAAAAGATCCAACGGTCTATGATCACTTCTACGGTAGTCCTAAATAGAACCTTGAACAACAACGTAATTAGAATTTATAAGCACCCTGCAGGAGGTAGTGACCTGTATAAGTGTGGGTACAGTCAAGTAAAGAGTCGGAGAGTTGCGGTTGGAGGGCCTTTATCCTATTTCCAATAGGGAACAGTCATTTTACCGCTAGCCAGCTCTCCGGATCTTTCCAGGGCCTTTCAGAGAAAGTGTTTACCCGATTCCGGCTCGATTGTCAGCACTTCCCTCTCTGGTAAAGTTAGCATGCCTCCTAGAGAATACAGGCGGGGAGCGCCATTTTGGAAGCAGCTTCAATTGGGCCTCGGTCTCAAGTGACTTACTCGTCAACACCTCCGGGTCTGAGCTTCCTGACGGATCAAACTCCCTGGTGGCAATGGGAGAATGAGTTGTGACATTCCGTTTACTGACCCAACTCTTTCCTATCAGCTGTCTCTGAGCCGTCGTCTGCTGCAATGCGCTATGCTGCTCAGAATCTGTGTATACTTTGTGAAGCTGCCGAGCGCTGTGTCGCTCACAGAGAGGTATCTGTTCTGTCATCTCAGGGCTGGGCTTCTGAATGGCTGTAATATATACCTCCTCTGCCTCCCAAAGTGTATGCAGCTTCCGAATCGGCTCATTTTGGTCATAATAACCAGCCACCTCCTTAGTTTCCACCGGTAGCAGCTCAAGCTGTTGCGGTTTCATGGCGACTCTCATCTCGCTAGTAAGAGCTTGCCGGTGGTTGTCAAGTAAGAGCCCCAATTTGTGAAGTGCGGATATTATTCGCCGTTCCATAGTATAGGTTTCAAGGCAATTAAAGGGTAAATGATGGATCTCTAAGTAAAGAGATGGTGCTTAGGCATCCTCAATATGGCGGCTCACTCCATGTCGCAGTCACAATAGGCAGGAAGGTCTCTGAGTTTGTTGCGTTGTCAACTATTCTTTTGTAGTGACCTATATCTTGTGTCCTCTTGTTCTACCACATGTTAATAGTCCATTATTGGGGAATAAAGATCTTGACATGTCAAAAATATAAGGATTTTGCAGACAAACATCAGGAGCTCTAGTGTGGCACGTCTTGCTGTTTCGGCTGCTGGCCCCGCCCCCCCCCCCCATATATTTATATTTTAATTTATATGTATCTATATATGGGTGTTTAGACTTGTTATAAAATCACACGTAAAGGCTTAGGGCTATAAAAAGTTGCATTAAAAACAACATTAATCCAGGTCTAGTATAAAGTGATTGTACTATAGAAAACAGGTTAACCGGCTTTCCCCAATAGTCATAGTGAAGCTTAATCTATTAATATTTTCTTTTGTTTTTACTCTATCGTTAGAGTAAAAGAAGGGGTGCAAAATTGCAACACAGCCTTAGGGCCAGGTTTACTAGTTTCACAGAAAACAACGCTGAAATAGAAAACTTGTTGTTTTACAATGTAACACTCAATTATTAACTTTGAAGCTCCCTACATTATATAGACTTCTTCTTGTCGGGTTGAATACTTCTGTGCCGCACATTGAGTAATTTTTTCACTACGCCATTTTTCTCCATCAATAGAACAATTTGTTTCCTGAACTACTGGAGTCTAAATGGTCTTCTCTGTTACACCTTTTACAGGTTATAGTCAGCACCTTCAGGGCAGTCAACAACTTTCAGAAGTTTTTCTGAAAAATTATAACCAGATTTCCTTTGATATAAATACTACAGTTCAACAAGGGCTCTAACCCACTTATTCAATTTCGATAAAGATCCTGCATGTAACTTATAAGGTACTGCCTGCCATAAAATTACTTGATCCTCCATCCCTGGTGTCACTGTTCGTGGCTGGCTAAGCGAACCCCATCCATTTTATTTATTTTTTCTTCACTGATTTTCCAAGCTCTTCCTCACGTTTTTCGATTCCAACCTCTTCTTCACTCCCTTCCTTCACGGTCTTTTCCCCCTTCCCCCCCTGGCACTGGGAGGACTCTCCCCTTATCAATATCTTATTTTTATTATCTTTTCACACGTATTGCTTTCACGGCACATGGATAAATTTCTTCACACTCACACTAGGACTCCCTCACCAGCCATCTGCCCATCTTCCTATCAGACCATGGACCTACATTTCTAGAGTTCCAGCTCAATTCTTTCAAAGCTAAACCTCCTCAATTTTTTTTCCCTCTTTTCTAGCATCAGACTTGAAATTTAAAAATTGGCTTAAAAACAAATTTAAAGATTATACATACTTTAATCAGGAATACATGGATTGTTCTCTATAATTCTGGGAAGCTGCAAAAGCAGTGCTAAGGGGTGAAAGTATTGCATATAATTCCATGATGAGTCAGGAAACTTAAATTAAGGGAGAAAGAAATAACCAAATCAGTAACTAATTTTTATAACCGCTTCCTGCAGGAAAAAAACACCAGTTTTTTGGACAAAATACATCCGAGCTAAGAGCGAAAGAGATACCTTTGCAGTTTATCAAGAAACCCAAAAAGACTTAAAATTCCAAGCCACACTCTACAGATTCGGAAACAAATCTGGGAAACTTCTGGCCAACTTGGTCAAAAGGGACAAGAAGACATCTTTAATAGAGAAACTTCAACTGGAAGGGAAGACCCTTCTAAAATTTGAAGAAATCTCAGATGCATTTGTAAGATATTACCAAGAACTCTATGCTCCCAGGAACTCAAACATAGCCCAGTCTGATGATTTCTGGAGCAAGATTTCTTACCCCACAATAACAGCTGAATCTGCAGATTCTTAATGCCCCGATTACCGAAAAGGAAATAAGGAAAGCCATCTCTGACCTTGCCCTGAATAAAACACCTGGGCCCGATGGGTTACCCAATGAATTCTACAAAATCCTATTTTCAGAGATCACTCCACATCTTTGTAAACTTTACAATGATATGTATGTTAATCAAGAACCAGTAGCTACGTCTTTCTCCGCCTCTCACACAACTTTAATTCTTAAGGGTGGGAAAGATCCCACTCAGAGAGAGTCATATAGACCCATAGCTCTCTTAAATAAAGACTACAAGATATTTACGTCAATTTTAGCCCAGAGGCTTCAGGTAACACTCTCTAATATCATTCATAAAGATCAAGCCGGCTTTCTACATATGCAAAATTCCTCAGCAAATATAAGAGAAGCTCTGGTAATCACAGAATACTTTGGGAACTTGGCGGCATCTGCGGAGGGGGGAGGAGAGGGTGCCCTTGACCTAGCTATTGTTTCAATTGATGCAGAGAAAGCATTTGATTCGGTACATTTTGATCATCTCTTCTCCTCCTTAGCCAAGTTTGGTTTCAGAGGTAGCTTTCTCAACTTTATTGAAAGTTTGTACAAAGACCCCCATACGAGAATGATAGTTAATAACACTCTGTCTCCACAGATCACGTTGAGAAGGGGAACTCATCAGGGATGCCCCCTCTCCCCCCTCCTCTTTGATGTCTCCATTGAACCACTAGCAATCATGATCAGGCACCAATTAGAGGGTATCAAAGGTTTGGTGGAGAATAGGGAATCTTCTTTCAATAAACTGTTGGGTCTCCCAACACCTACCTTTGATGGGTAATCCAAAATTCCAAGCAGGCCTATATTCAGCAGTATTTAAAAAAAAATGGCATACCGCAGGGCTAGACAGAATAGTATATTTAATTGACAAAGAAAAAAAATGTGTTAAAACATTTGAGGAATTAAAGAATGAATTTAATATTACTAATAAGGAGTTTTTTGCATATGTGCAAATAAGACATTTTGCTCTAGAATTAATGAAGGAGACAAATTGGTGCTGGACCTTGGGCAACTTGGAAAGCTGGCTCACACTGGTCAAGAAAGGGCGTATGTCTATTCTTCCATGTTATCACCTCTTAGGATCCACTAAGGGAGCCCCCATTCTAGAGAAAATCGCCTCTGAATAGAACCTGCTGATACCTCAGATTATCATTGATTCCAAATTTATACAAACATCTATTCATAAAGTAGCACAGACCACTCTTTCAGCCACTTGGAGAGAAGCACATGTTAAACTTCTACACAAGTCATATTTTACTCCTGAAAAAGACTGCAAGCTCCGGAATCTAAATTTTAACAAATGGCCTAAATGCTCCTTTCCAGCAGCAGATCTACTGCACATGTTATGGAACTGTCCAAAGATTAGACATTTTTGGTGGAAAGTAAAATTTTGGCTGAATAACTCGCTAAAGATCTCCTCTCTGGCACTATCACTGACCCACATCTTATTCTGTATAAAAAAACCATGAGGGATGCCAACTTAGTGAAAAATTAATAAATTCATCTGTCTTGGCAGCTAGGCATTTAATTTTCAAAAAAATGGAAAATGAGAGAGATGCCAAGTATCCCAGAAATGAAAAATTATTTGAAGAAACAATTTATATTGGAACAGAGGGACACTAATATAATGAATCAGATATCAGACAATTCTTTAATAAATGGGCAGCATTTATTAAATCGCTCCCGACCACTGAGATTGACTATATGTTATTCCCGTTCAGGAACTCTGAGCTGGTACTCCTTGATATTTGGTAAATACCAACATGGCTGAATAAGTGAGGAAAGAACAGATGAATTCTCCCTATTCTTTACCCCCCTGCTCACTTTTCTCCTTTTTCCTGTTCTTTCAACCTTTTTCCCATCCCCCCTCCCTTTTTTTTTTCTTTTCTGGGAAGTGGGTATAATAGGAAATAAAACTATTCCAGCTGCATTAAGTAGAAGCACAAGGTCATTTCTGTTAAGTGTTTGACTCAATTAAGTTGTAATTTAACACAATGTTAATGTTATACTTTGTCTGTTTGATATGACTGTAATGATTAATGGACTTTTTTGCAAAATATTTTTTTTTGAGTGCGCCTGAGATATTTCTAAAATAGAAATTTACTCAGTCTAAATTTGCATAGCTAATATATGAAGTATATCAATTTGTAAATTTACCTATATTATATAAACGTATTGTATGATTATATGTAAGATCTATGATAAAAAAGTGGGACAAACACTGGAGATGATATGGAGAAATAATTTTACTAATTGATTAAAAAGACAATAAATAAAACATTTTACATAAAAATAGATATGAATATTAATTGTACTTAAGAAAGTGATTATTGCGCTCTATCTTTAATGCAATTTGAATGTATAAAACAAAAGAACGGTCAATTATGTTAAAATGGGATCTGATGCTAAAACAATTAAATATGGATAACATAAAATATTCTTTATAGCTGTATAAAAAACCTCTAAAAAAGTATCATATATACAACGAATAAACCTTTCTATATTGACATATTACAGGGATAGAAAACCAAAGTGCCAATGAGGCTCGGTCTGGAATAACCCAAAGAAATACTACGTAGAATGGATAAGATACAATTTACATCCAATTTAATTATACATAAAATACTCACATAAAATCATTCAGTAAAATCAATCAATAAATTCAATCAATAAAATCAACCTCGGATGCTACCCTTGGTGTATGGGTAGGTAAGGATCAAAGGTCTGCAAAAGACAATTCACAAAAATCGGATACTCAGGTAAACAAGGGAGTCCGGACTCCTTGTCTTGAGAATAGTATTCCGATGACTTTACAAATGCCTGTTTGAATCAGTAACTTAGCGACCCAAATAGGGTCAATAAATGCCGCCTGCTGCTTTAATACATAAGGGGATAGAATAACTACGTGCTAATTCAAATACCTTGTGCTGGTGAACAGAGTGGTTTTAAGCAAAACTCATGAATACATGTAAGATATTCGTAAGAGACATAAAATGAAAATATCAAACCATAAAGCTACAAAACCTGTGGCGTAAAAGAAGGTGAACAGTGAATCAAAAAAACAATCTGATATCAGAACATAAACTGTCAAAAAATCCTGTGAAAAAAATTATATACGTAAAATGTCAATAAAAAACAATCCAATCTGTGCTGTGTGAATAGTCAGAGTCAGGTGAAAAAAAAACAGTGGCCACTGTGAAAGAAAAAATATTCATGAACAATACAATCCAACGTGTAAATGCTCCTTACAACCTAGAAGTTAAAGTGTTCCTGTAGTTGTCCTGTGAGTGCCGCAGGAACCGGAAAGTCAGGTCTAGACGACTCGGGTCTCCCACATTCGAGTTTCCCGCGACGGTACCTAGAAACAAAAATATACCAATAGTGCAGACCGTTTTCTTAATCTGCTATCAATTGCAAACGTACTTACCAGTCGACGCGTTTCGGTCTATACTAGACCTTTATCAAGACTGGTTTTACTTAACTTTTAATACTCTTATATATTAATTAAAATAATGTGGACCGGAAGTAGTTACTTACTTCTTCCGGTTTCGAGTGCTCGATAATGTACTAATTTTCAATCCTTATTTTCTAATTGGTGTTTTTATGGACTGCCTTATATAAAATTTTCTTTATTTACATCTTTATTGACTTTATTTTCATTTTCTGAATAAGTTCAATAATTTGGCCATTACACTCTCCATCCTGTGTCCTAAGATATACTACTTCCGGTCTTTCTCCGTAAACAGCAATGTAATAATGTGTACAGACATCTCCGTTTATTATGTGACCCATTTCATGGTGGAGAATGTTTTTATATGATGTTTCACATAAAAACAGATCTGTCCAAAATCTTATAGTCATTCTGCTATTATATATAGACATCTCAGTTTATTTTGGATACTGTTGTTACCCGACATATATATAATAGCAGAATGACTATAAGATTTTGGACAGATCTGTTTTTATGTGAAACATCATATAAAAACATTCTCCACCATGAAATGGGTCACATAATAAACGGAGATGTCTGTACACATTATTACATTGCTGTTTACGGAGAAAGACCGGAAGTAGTATATCTTAGGACACAGGATGGAGAGTGTAATGGCCAAATTATTGAACTTATTCAGAAAATGAAAATAGATAAAGTCAATAAAGATGTAAATAAAGAAAATTTTATCTAAGGCAGTCCATAAAAACACCAATTAGAAAATAAGGATTGAAAATTAGTACATTATCGAGCACTCGAAACCGGAAGAAGTAAGTAACTACTTCCGGTCCACATTATTTTAATTAATATATAAGAGTATTAAAAGTTAAGTAAAACCAGTCTTGATAAAGGTCTAGTATAGACCGAAACACGTCGACTGGTTAGTACGTTTACAATTGATAGCAGATTAAGAAAACGGTCTGCACTATTGGTATATTTTTGTTTCTAGGTACCGTCGCGGGAAATTCGAATGTGGGAGACCCGAGTCGTCTAGACCTGACTTTCCGGTTCCTGCGGCACTCACAGGACAACTACAGGAACACTTTAACTTCTAGCTTGTAAGGAGCATTTACACGTTGGATTGTATTGTTCATGAATATTTTTTCTTTCACAGTGGCCACTGTTTTTTTTCACCTGACTCTGACTATTCACACAGCACAGATTGGATTGTTTTTTATTGACATTTTACGTATATAATTTTTTTCACAGGATTTTTTGACAGTTTATGTTCTGATATCAGATTGTTTTTTTGATTCACTGTTCACCTTCTTTTACGCCACAGGTTTTGTAGCTTTATGGTTTGATATTTTCATTTTATGTCTCTTACGAATATCTTACATGTATTCATGAGTTTTGCTTAAAACCACTCTGTTCACCAGCACAAGGTATTTGAATTAGCACGTAGTTATTCTATCCCCTTATGTATTAAAGCAGCAGGCGGCATTTATTGACCCTATTTGGGTTGCTAGGTTACTGATTCAAACAGGCATTTGTAAAGTCATCGGAATACTATTCTCAAGACAAGGAGTTCGGACTCCCTTGTTTACCTGAGTATCCGATTTTTGTGAATTGTCTTTTGCAGACCTTTGATCCTCACCTACCCATACACCAAGGGTAGCATCCGAGGTTGATTTTATTGATTGAATTTATTGATTGATTTTACTGAATGATTTTATGTGAGTATTTTATGTATAATTAAATTGGATGTAAATTTTATCTTATCCATTCTACGTAGTATTTCTTTGGGTTATTCCAGACCGAGCCTCATTGGCGCTTTGGTTTTCTATCCCTGTAATATTTCAACCTTTTTGACTACTAGGAGTCATTAAACCGAAGCTAGGTCGTATCTTTGGAGGGCGCTTAGTGATATCCATTATCACTTTCTATATTGACATAGATATTCGCGATAAAAAACTCGGTGTGTCTTAGATGCAGTTACTGTTGCAGAATGTAAGAACAGGTATACCTAAAAACATAAACAAATAAATGTATCTCATACAAATAGAAACGATCGGGTAGATTACAAGTTTTGTCGGTAAAGCTGTTCGGTGCTAACAAGCCGCTCACCTACAGACAACGCTGCTATTACGGGTTTTTACAAACCCGGCGTTAGCTGCAGAAAAGTGAGCGGAGAGCAAAATTTAGCTCCACATCTGACTGTAATACCAGCACTGCTTACGGTAGCGGTGAGCTGGCTAAACGTGCTCATGCACGATTTCCCTATATGAATCAATGGGGGAGAGCCGGCTGGAAAAAACCCTAACACCTGCAAAAAAGCAGCGTTCAGCTCCTAACGCAGCCCCATTGATTCCTATGGGGAAAGAACATTTACGTTTACACCTAACACCCTAACATGAACCCCGAGTCTAAACACCCCTAATCTTACACTTATTAACCCCTAATCTGCTGACCTCGACATTGCCGACACCTGCATTATATTATTAACCCCTAATCTTCCGTTCCGGACACCTCCGCCACCTACATTATAGTTATGAACCCCTAAATCTGCTGCTCCTAACATCGCCGATACCTACATTATATTTATTAACCCCTAATCTGCCGCCTCCAACGTCGCCACCACTATATTAAATGTATTAACCCCTAAACCTAAGTCTAACCCTAACACTAGAGCTGCAACAACTAATCGTCATAATCGATAATAATCCACCACCCAACTCTAAAACCCACCCAATCCCCCCTTAATAAAACCTAACACTAACCCCTTGAAGATCACCCTACCTGGCCGAAGTCCTCAACGAAGCCGGGCGAAGTGTTCCTCCAGACGGGCAGAAGTCTTCATCCAAGCCAGGGAGAAGAGGTCCTCCAGACGGCATCTTCTATCTTCATCCTTCCGGCGCGGAGCGGAGCGGGTCCATCTTCAAGCCATCTCCGCCGACGACTAATGACAAATGAAGGTTCCTTTAAATGACGTCATCCAAGATGGTGTCCCTTGAATTCTGATTGGCTGATAGAATTAAGGTAGGAAAAATCCTATTGGCTGATTGGATCAGCCAATAGGATTGAAGTTCAATCCTATTGGCTGATCCAATCAGCCAATAGGATTGAGCTCGCATTCTATTGGCTGTTCCAATCAGCCAATAGAATGCAAGTTTAATCCTATTGGCTGATTGCATCAGCCAATAGGATTTTTCCTACCTTAATTCCTATTGGCTGATAGAATTCTATCAGCCAATCGGAATTCAAGGGACGCCATCTTGGATGACATAATTTAAAGGAACCTTCATTCATCGTTAGTCATCGGCTGAGAAGGATGCTCTGCGTCGGATGGCTTGAAGATGGACTCGCCCCGCACTGGAAGGATGAAGATATAAGATGCCGTCTGGATTAAGACTTCTGCCTGTCTGGAGGACCTCTTCTTCCCGGCTTGGATGAAGACTTCTGCCCGTCTGGATGACCACTTCACCCAGCTTCGTTGAGGACTTCGGCCCGGTTGGGTGAAGACTTCTCTCAAGGTAGGGTGATCTTCAAGGGGTTAGTGCTAGGTTTTATTAAGGGGGGATTGGGTTGGTTTTAGAGTAGGGTTGGGTGTGTAGGTGGTGGGTTTTAATGTTGGGGGGTATTGTACTTTTTTTTAAGGGCTATTTATAATTTAGCATAGGGTAGGGCTTTTTTTTTATTTTAGTGGGCTTTTTTATTTTATTAGGGGGATTAGATTAGGTGTAATTAGTTTTAAAAACTTGTAATTATTTTATTGTTTTCTGTAATTTAGTGGGGGGGGGGGTTCGTACTTTAGATAATTGTATTTAATTGTATTTAATTGTAGTTAATTTAGGGAATTTATTTAATTATTTATAGTGTAGTATTAGGTGTAATTGTAACTTAGGTTAGGTTTTATTTTACAGGTAAATGTGTCTTTATTTTAACTAGGTAGCTATTACATAGTTAATAACTATTTAATAACTATTGCACCTAGTTAAAATAAATACAAACTTGCCTGTAAAATAAAAAATAAACACTAAGATATCTACAATCTAACTATTAGTTATATTGTTGTTATCTTAGGGTTTATTTTATAGGTAAGTATTTAGTTTTAAATAGGAATAATTTAGATAATTGCAGTTATTTTATTTAGATTTATTTAAATTATATTTAAGTTAGGGGGGATTAGGGCTAGTGTTAGACTTAGATTTAGGGGTTAATAACTTTAATATAGGGGTGGCAGATTAGGGGTTGATAAATGTAGGAAGGTGTCTGCGAAGTTAGGGACGACAGATTAGGGGTTAATAAAATTTAACTAGTGTTTGTGAGGCAGGAGTGCGGCGGTTTAGGGGTTAATATATTTATTATAGTGGTGGCAGTGTCCGGTTCGGCAGATTAGGGGTTAAAAATTTTATTATAGTGTTTGCGATGTGGGGGGCCTCGGTTTAGGGGTTAATAGGTAGTTTATGGGTGTTAGTGAACTTTTTAGCACTTTAGTTAAGAGTTTTATGCTACGGCGTTAGACCATAAAACTCTTAACTACTGACTTCTAAATGCGGTACCAGTCTTGACAGGAGAGGGTCTACCGCTCACTTTTTTAACTGCAAAGGGCTAATGTTATCAACAGCACACCAACAATAGGTAATCACAGTGTACAAATAGATACACTTAGACCATAAACAAGAAACCAATCACAACAACTATGCAGCCCACTAGTGGATATCCTATGCGGTAACCATAACCATATGATAATGTCCACCGGTCCTATCCACCATGAATGTTGAAGACAAAATACAGTGTCATAAACACCAGTTGTCTAAATCAAAACCACGTGCACATAACTAAGAGACCCCAAAGCCGATCGATGGGCCGGGGGGGGGGGGGTGTTAAGCCCAATATATAGGTAGTTTATGGGTGTTAGTGAACTTTTTAGCACTTTAGTTAATAGTTTTATGCTACGGCGTTAGACCATAAAACTCTTAACTACTGACTTCTAAATGCGGTACCAGTCTTGACAGGAGAGGGTCTACCGCTCACTTTTTGGAAGACTCGTAATACCGGCGCTATGCAAGTCCCATTGAAAAAAAGAGTATACGCAATTGACGTAAATGGATTTGCGGTATTTTCGAGTCTGGCCGAAAAAGTGAGCGGCGAGCCTGTCATTTCAAGATTTGTAATACCAACGCTGCTTTTAAGGCTAACGCAAGACTCGTAATCTAGGCGATTGTTTCTATTTGTATGAGATACATCTATTTGTTTATGTATTTAGGTATTTTTACAGAGTTTTTTATCGCGAATATATACGTCAATATAGAAAGGTTTATTCGTTTTTTATATGATACTTTTTTAGAGGTTTTTTATACAGCTATAAAGAATATTTTATGTGATCCATATTTATTGACCGTACTTTAGTTTTATACATTCAAGCGCAATAATCACTTTCTTAAGTACAATTAATATTCATATCTATTTTTATGTAAAATGTTTTATTTATTGTCTTTTTAATCAATTAGTAAAATTATTTCTTCAGATTATCTCCAGTGTTTGTCCCACTTTTTTATCATAGATCTTACATATAATTGTAGCCCTTCCTGTTGAACATTTGCACCTGTATACATTCTGCAGGAGAAGTTGCCTAGGCAACTATTAGACTGGTTGGTCATGTGATCAAGTGAAACTGAAAGAAGAGTGTAAGACACAGGAGGAAGCAGACATGTCAGAGCAGTGAAGGTGTGTGTGAGGCCTGGCTGTGTGAGAGCTGCAGACTTCATCTTGTAAAGTAACAGCATTCCTCTGCTGATTTAGTGTATGCTGCCAGCTGCAGTCTGACCCTGTGAGAGAGCTGCAGACTTCATCTTGTAAAGTAACAGCATTCCTCTGCTGATTTAGTGTATGCTGCCAGCTGCAGTCTGACCCTGTGAGAGAGCTGCAGACTTCATCTTGTAAAGTAACAGCATTCCTCTGCTGATTTAGTGTATGCTGCCAGCTGCAGGCTGACCCTGTGAGAGAGCTGCAGACTTCATCTTGTAAAGTAACAGCATTCCTCTGATCTGATGATTTAGTGTATGCTGCCAGCTGCAGTCTGACCCTGTGAGAGAGCTGCAGACTTCATCTTGTGTAAAGTAACAGCATTCCTCTGATCTGATGATTTAGTGTATGCTGCCAGCTGCAGTCTGACCCTGTGAGAGAGCTGCAGACTTCATCTTGTGTAAAGTAACAGCATTCCTCTGATCTGATGATTTAGTGTATGCTGCCAGCTGCAGTCTGTCCCTGTTAGAGAGCTGTGGAGAAGAATGCAGACAAAGTAAATGACTGGCAGACCTTGGAGTTTTCTTTCAGCCTGTGCAGAATCCTGTCAGTGGTAAGAAGTATCCTCTCTCCTTGTCATACTGACAGGGCATTCTGTCCATCACATAAACTTATAAACAGCTCTTCCTGTGGATTGCAGTTTCCTATGAGCTGCAACTGTTTAAATGCATGTGGATTACCTTAAAGGGCCCCAACATTTATGTGCACCAACTGGTACCCATCAGCCATTAGGGTGAAGCCTGAGGGTGGGTTCGCAGGTGGTTTGGGAGGGTGCTGGGCCTGGTTAGAGAGAGTCGGTGTGTTAGTTAGCCACTGTATTTCTTGCCTTATTTTTATTTACCATAATCCTTTAATACATGTTCATACTGTTTTACTGTTATTACTGTGTGTGTTGTAGTTATTTATTATGTTCCTGTCTGGGAAACCCATTCTTGCCCTGGATGCCCAGTCAGGTGGAGGCACTGCCACAGTCATGTACCCCAACTCCCAGGTAGCGGAGACTCAGGATCAGCCTGCAGAGCACATGGAGGTAGCTGGGGTAAAGACCCACAGGGGTAATTGTGGGCCTAGGCCAAACCCCGTTACATTTGGTGGTACTGCTGAGATAAATTGGGGTACACCCAGTAAGGATCCGTTAATTCCCCGGCCCACACTCCCATTTGTAACAGATTGGGCCCAGCAACAGAAGGTACCATTGCATCATGCAGTGATGATATGCCAGGTACCTCCCTATAGTGAGATAAAACATGTCACCAAGTGCGTAGAGATTATACTGGGAATAGAGATGGCTACCATCAGAGACATCCTGCATGATTCATACGGTCAAACTTACATGTTAGTATATTCCCATGCAGATTTGAGAGGCCGTCATAGGCCTACATGTCTATACCTTCTTGAAACAGCTCCTGAAGGATGTCGCTTAGTGTACGCTCTCCCTGATAAGGAGGAAGGGGTTACACTGCAGCAACCCTCCACTATAGGCCAAAGAGACTTTAATGTATCAAGTTATTCCCAGATTCTGTCCCCTTTGTCAGAGAAACCCCCCAGGAGATTACCGGTTACCCCTGTAGAGACTGGGGCCATCCCCAAACGAAATGTCTACTTTTCCAGTGTGCAAGGGACAACTGCCCCTAAGACCCCAGATCTAGTGGTTCCCTCATCTCCAACATCCCCAAAACCAGGCGATTCCCTATTGAGAACCACAAGTTCAGGAGAGAGTAACATATCTGAAATACTGCAAAAACTCTCAGAAGCCATAGTAACAGCTACCCATACCCACAGTTACCGTAAGCTGAAAGTGTTTTCTGGGAATCAACCTGTTCCTGCCGGGGAGGAGCCCTTTAAGGCCTGGAAGGATAATGCTGTACAATTATTGGAAGAATGGTCTTGTACGGATAACATAAAAAAACAACGGATAATGGAGAGTCTTCGTTTCCCAGCTACAAATATGATAAGGCTGTTTAGGGGAGTGAATGAACAAGCTACCGCACAAGATTACCTGAAAGTTTTGCAGGATGCGTATGGAAAATCTGAGGACTCTGATGATCTATTAATCAAGTTCCTAGCCACTAAACAGAAGGAACATGAGAAAGCTTCAGACTATATCAATCGATTACAATTGTCACTGGGAAAACTGTTTCATAATGGAGCAGTCACTGCATCTGAGTTGGATGCTCGACTATCCAAACAAATTCAGAAGGGAGGCCTTAGCAATGATCCAGTCATGATCATGTTAAGAGTTAAGTTGGATGATCAAGTCTTGTCCTATTCCACACTGATCCGAAAAGCAAAAATACTGGAGAACCAAATGTCCCCATCTCCTCCACAAAAAGGAAATTCTTCTAAAGCTGCAGATAAAGAGGATATGGAACTGTTCGTCCTTAAAAAAAAGGTAGCTGAATTAGAATTATTGTCTAAGTCATCGCCAAGAAGAACAGATTATTCTCCTACCAGGAGGCAGCACCGCAGGGAGACCACAGGAAGGTTATTCCCAGAGGAACAGTCCCCCCGAGGGAACTGTTTTAAGTGTGGAAAATCAGGGCATTTCAAGCGGGAGTGTCCCACTAATTCATCAGATACAGAAGTGGATGTGCTAGCTATTGAGCTGGAGGAGGCTCAAGCTACCAGTCCTTTCAGGAAAAGAGGAAAAAGAACCACACCCATATTATCTGTGGGGGCCAAGATCGGGCCCAAATCTCTGATACAGTTACAAATAGAAGATATTCATGCCTCGGCCTTGTTAGATACTGGATCCCAGGTCACCATCATTAATAGAGACTTCTATGACCATCATCTAAAACATATTCCCCTGGAGCCAGCAGGAGAGTTGCAGTTGTGGGGAGTGGGATCTCAGGCCCAGCCTGTAGAGGGATGTATAAGAGTGACAATAACAATCCCACAGTTAAACACAGGAATGATCTGCCCTATGGAATTGGAAGCTCTTGTATGCTCCATGAAGAAAACAATGTGCGCCCCAATAATTTTGGGTACCAACGCAAGAATGGTGCAGGACATGTTCAGGGCCTACCTAACTGAAGTGGGAGATGTATCTCTAACCAGACTGATGGAAGTCAGCCCTGTTCTAGGGAAAGAATGCCATCGACTAGCCCTACAAGCTAGACCAGGATCATGCCACTACTCAGGGAAAGAACCTTTATTTGTAAGGCCTGGAGAGACTAAGACTCTACGAGCCATAGCATCTATGCACCATGAAATATCAGGAGGAACCAGGCAATACCTCATTGAGTCCTTGCCTGAGGAGGATGAAAAAAAAGGGTGGACTCTCATACCTGAGGTGAAAGACTGGCGGAATCACTGGTGTAAAGATTTTCCCATAATGATAAGAAACTTAACACCCACAGAGATCAGAATTGATCGTCACCAGAAGATTGGTGTGATTCACTTGTTGGACCAAGTCTCTTCAGTAATGTCTGTAAAGGCAGAACAGGGAGGTGATCATGAAGGACCTATAGTTTTTGAACTGGAAGATTCTCCTCTACCACCAAAGTGGAGAGATAGCCTCCGATCCAAATTAGCTACTCGAGAGAAAGTTTTCTCCAGGAAAGAAATGGATGTGGGATGTGCAAAGAGTGCCACACATGCTATCAGACTTTCTGACCCAGCTCCTTTCAGAGAAAGATCAAGGAGAATACCCCCTCGAGATGTGGAAGATGTCCGGGATATACTCAAACAGATGGAAGAATCTGGCATTATTAAAGAGTCCAGAAGTCCATATGCCTCACCCATAGTGGTAGTTAGGAAAAAGAATGGCACAGTCCGGCTTTGCATAGACTATCGGACTTTAAACAAAAGGACTGTGCCAGATCAATATACTCTGCCACGGATAGAAGATCTGCTAGATGCCCTTTCTGGAAGCCAGTGGTTCAGCGTCCTGGACTTGAGGTCTGGGTATTATCAGGTACCCATGAAGAAGGAGGATCAGGAAAAGACAGCTTTCATCTGTCCCTTGGGATTCTACGAGTTTACCAGGATGCCCCAAGGGGTCACTGGAGCTCCCGCCACCTTTCAAAGGCTGATGGAGAAGACTGTGGGGGATATGAATCCCAAAGAGTGCCTAGTCTATCTTGATGACCTCATAGTGTTTGGAAGGACACCAGAAGAGCACGAACAGCGATTGCTGAAGGTGTTGGATCGACTCCAAGCAGAGGGTCTGAAATTATCAATAGACAAATGTCGATTTGCCCAGAACTCTGTTACATATGTAGGTCACATTGTTTCCGCACAAGGTGTGACAACTGACCCGACCAAAATTGAAGCGGTGATGAACTGGCCCAGGCCAGATAACATCAGTGAGCTGCGCTCATTTCTTGGATTCTGCGGTTACTACCGGAGGTTTGTGAAAGACTATTCAAAGATTGCTCGAGAGCTACACAACCTGTTAAAGACTACCTCAGCTATAGAGGGTGTTAAGGCGCCAAGTCCTAAAGACTCCTTCGGAAAGAAATGGACCTCAGGATGTGAAGAAGCCTTCTTAATCTTGAAGAAAAGACTCACAGAAGCTCCTGTATTGGCATATTCAGATCCCGAGAAACCATATGTGCTCCATGTTGATGCCAGTATGGAAGGCCTAGGGGCCGTATTGCATCAGAGCTACCCAGAAGGGTTAAGACCAGTGGCCTACATAAGTAGAAGTCTAACTGGTGCAGAGAAAAACTATCCGGTCCATAAGCTAGAATTCTTGGCGCTCAAGTGGGCAATTGTGGACAAGTTACATGACTATTTATATGGAGCAACATTCGAGGTAAGGACGGATAACAATCCGCTTACTTATATTCAAACAACAGCAAAGCTGGATGCCACAGGGCATAGGTGGCTGGCAGCATTGTCAAACTATAGTTTCAGCCTTAAATACAAGCCAGGCCCTAAGAATGTCAGTGCGGATGCTCTGTCCCGCAGACCTGGACTTCCTCCTCATGAAGAAAAGGAGGAATGGGAAGAAATCCCTGTGCCTGGGGTAGGAGCCCTGTGCCAAACATATGTAGTGGCTGAGAGGCAGGATGAGTTCTCTGAACTCAGAGGAATAGACTCCATATGTCACTCCCCAGAAGCCGTACCAGAGGTATTCTGTGCTCCAGCAATGCTCCAACAGTGGTCTCACATAACCAATGAAGACAAGAAGAAAGCCCAGTCACAGGACTGGTATATAGGTACAGTCCTCAAGGCAATGAGAGCCAAGAACCCTAAATTACTGAGCTCCCTTCCCATTGGACAAAGAGATTTGTACCGGAGAGAATGGAGTAAACTACATCTAGAAGATGGAATCCTTTATAGAATTATAAAATACCATGACCACCCTGGTCGAAAGCAGCTAGTGTTACCTCATAGATATCGGGGAATGGTCCTGAGAGCTCTCCATGATCAACATGGGCATCTTGGGGTAGACAAGACCTATGGCCTGGTACAAGACCGGTTCTATTGGCCTCGCATGAGAGAACATGTTGAACATTATGTGAAGACCTGCAGAAGATGTATTCAGAGAAAGACTCTGCCTGTGAGAGCTGCCCCTATGGGCCACCTGAGAAGTACAGGACCCCTGGATCTTGTGTGCATGGACTATCTATGTATTGAGAATGATACTACCGGAATTGGGAATGTTCTGGTAGTAACAGACCATTTCACCAGATACGCTCAGGCTTTTCCCACTAAAGACCAGAAGGCTGTGACCGTAGCCAAGGTCCTCTGGCAGAAATATTTTATGCACTACGGTCTGCCCAATCGAATACATTCTGATCAAGGTAGAGACTTTGAGAGTAAGCTGATCAAAGAACTGCTGGATATGTTGCAGGTTCACAAGTCCAGAACAACACCCTACCACCCTGAGGGTGATGCCCAGCCTGAGCGTTTTAATAGGACACTCCTAGACATGCTCGGGACTCTGAAACAAGTGGAGAAGCGGTCCTGGAGTAAGCATGTAGAAGCCATGGTCCACGCATATAATTGCACAAGGCATGAGTCTACAGGATTCTCACCCTATTTCCTAATGTTTGGAAGGGAAGCCAGACTACCGATAGATGTCCGGTTGGGGGTGTCCCCAGATGGGACAAAGTCAGACTCTCACTTCCAGTATGTGAGGACCCTCAGACAAAACCTTCACAGTGCCTACGAGTTGGCCACTCAAGCTGCGGCAAAAATGGAGGAACGCAACAAAAGAAGATACGATACCAAAGTGAAGCATCAGGAAGTCCAAGCGGGAGATAAGGTTCTCCTCCGGAATCTAGGGGTACCTGGGAAACACAAATTAGCAGACAGATGGAAGGATACCCTATTTGAAGTTGTGTCTAAGCTAAAGGGGCTGCCAGTGTATAATATAAAAGGCCCAGAAGGCCGGATCAAAGCTTGGCATAGGAACCATCTACTACCAATAGCCTATATCGATGAAGAGGAAGGGAGTAATAGTGAATGGGAGAAAAGCACAACGGAGAGTCCTGAAAATGAGGCAGTAGAGACCCCAGAAGCTCTTAGTGCTGATGATCAATGGTGGTCTCCTCCTGCTGAGGAAACACAGCACTTTCCTTCCTCTCCTCCCTTAGCCTCCTCTACATTGAATCCCAACAGCCCCAACTTTGTGCCTGGGACCCCAAAAAGAGACTCTTGTATCATGGGAAAGCCAGGGTCTCAAGCATCTGGTGAACTCCCCACCCAAGTGGCCAGAGCTGAAGATTCCCAGGAACATTCTGGACTTCCTCAGAGAGAACAGAGACTGGGTACTAGAATACGACAGCCTCCCAGGGTTCTTACTTACGATCAAGTCGGAGAACCCAGTTATGTACATATGCCCCAGGTACAGTCTAAAATGGTTGATTTACTGTATGCGGTTGCGGACATTATGAATGTTGGAACCTCTCTGTACTAGAATAAACTGTAAGATAGTTAACATTTGTTTATTGGACTGCATTTATTATTATTTATATGTTTTGTTTTTCAATTTACCTCTTGGTGGAACCTTGCCAGTGGAAGGCAAGGATTTTACAAGGGGGAGAATGTAGCCCTTCCTGTTGAACATTTGCACCTGTATACATTCTGCAGGAGAAGTTGCCTAGGCAACTATTAGACTGGTTGGTCATGTGATCAAGTGAAACTGAAAGAAGAGTGTAAGACACAGGAGGAAGCAGACATGTCAGAGCAGTGAAGGTGTGTGAGGCCTGGCTGTGAGAGAGCTGCAGACTTCATCTTGTAAAGTAACAGCATTCCTCTGCTGATTTAGTGTATGCTGCCAGCTGCAGTCTGTCCCTGTGAGAGAGCTGCAGACTTCATCTTGTAAAGTAACAGCATTCCTCTGCTGATTTAGTGTTTGCTGCCAGCTGCAGTCTGACCCTGTGAGAGAGCTGTGGAGAAGAATGCAGACAAAGTAAATGACTGGCAGACCTTGGAGTTTTCTTTCAGCCTGTGCAGAATCCTGTCAGTGGTAAGAAGTATCCTCTCTCCTTGTCATACTGACAGGGCATTCTGTCCATCACATAAACTTATAAACAGCTCTTCCTGTGGATTGCAGTTTCCTATGAGCTGCAACTGTTTAAATGCATGTGGATTACCTTAAAGGGCCCCAACATTTCTGTGCACCAACTGGTACCCATCAGCCATTAGGGTGAAGCCTGAGGGTGGGTTCGCAGGTGGTTTGGGAGGGTGCTGGGCCTGGTTAGAGAGAGTTGGTGTGTTAGTTAGCCACTGTATTTCTTGCCTTATTTTTATTTACCATAATCCTTTAATACATGTTCATACTGTTTTACTGTTATTACTGTGTGTGTTGTAGTTATTTATTATGTTCCTGTCTGGGAAACCCATTCTTGCCCTGGATGCCCAGTCAGGTGGAGGCACTGCCACAGTCATGTACCCCAACTCCCAGGTAGCGGAGACTCAGGATCAGCCTGCAGAGCACATGGAGATAGCTGGGGTAAAGACCCACAGGGGTAATTGTGGGCCTAGGCCAAACCCCGTTACATAATCATACAACACGTTTATATGAGATAATATAGGTAAATTTACAAATTGATATACTTCATATATTAGCTATGCAAATTTAGACTGAGTAAATTTCTATTTTAGAAATATCTCAGGCGCACTCAAAAAAACATATTTTGCAAAAGAAATTGAAATTTACACACAGTGTTGAGGTTTCACTGTGTTCTTTTGGGTGTTTTTTGCCTTAAACAACAGCACCATCTATTGGGTTACTTAGATATATCCTCTCTCTTGAGGGAATATATATTTTTTATTAGACAAATGATTACTGGACTTGAATGGCACAAATAACATGTTAATTTTTTACACTGCTGGCTAATAAAAAACAAAAACAAAAAACAACATTAATATATAAAAATACATTTCCATATAAACATTATCTAATAAAAAATATTAATTTAAGATTTATAAAATAAAAGTTCATAGATATATAGTATATGACAAGTTGTTTAACTGCAAAGGGCTATAATATATATATATATATATATATATATATATATATATATATATATATATATATATATACTTTATATATATATACACTGTAGCCGGTGGCCTAGCACTCCTTCCACACCTGTGTTGTCAATGCCTGGGTGCTATCCTCAATTAGGAAATATAGAGCAATTAGGTAGATGGAGGGCACTCACAGGGCTTTATTCAATAAGTATTCTTTATTCATATTATTGATTTCACATATTAAAGAATGTCGACGTTTCGGCCTATCCAGAGGCCTTCTTCAAGACAATTTCATAATCTAAAAAGCATAAGCATAAAAAACACGCAATCAAACAGCCCTCCACCAGAGAGAGATTGTTATCCACCTCCACCAAAACCTAGGAATATGGACAGAGCCCAATATGAGGGCTCACATAATTAAAAGCCAGGGTACCAGAAAAATATTAAAGAATAATAGCCAAAACAAAGACAAGAAAGAGTAAAAAGATAAGACAAAAAGAATAATACAAAGATAGAAACAAGAGAGCCTAGACACCTACTGAAACCAACAGAATCTCTGCAAAGATTTAATCAAGAATGTTATCAACAGCACACCAACAATAGGTAATCACAGTGTACAAATAGATACACTTAGACCATAAACAAGAAACCAATCACAACAACTATGCAGCCCACTAGTGGATATCCTATGCGGTAACCATAACCATATGATAATGTCCACCAGTCCTATCCACCATGAATGTTGAAGACAAAATACAGTGTCATAAACACCAGTTGTCTAAATCAAAACCACGTGCACATAACTAAGAGACCCCAAAGCCGATCAATGGGCCGGGGGTGTTAAGAGCCCAATATATACAAAAGATTAAAGGGGAGCCGCATCCAAAACCTTAGGTACTACAACCTCAATCCCACACGAACTGCATTTACAGCCCTCTGCAAGAGAGGGAGAGACAAATCCTTTCACAGCAATCATGTTAGAGCAAATGTGAACACTGTATCCGCTGCTCTCAAGACAATACACACTTACAGGCTAGTCACTTAGTCTGTGCTGATCACGCAATAACGGGCATTTGTAAAATGTTATAAGCACTTACAAATAGACATAAAGAGCCGCAATACTATCCATAATCATTCAAATCTATAATGGTGCATATTGCAAAGTTACAGCGGACTGCCAAATGTGAGAACCGGAGTGCTCAGAACACAATCCCACTGCGCTAACGTAGAGAAGCTCCAATCTGCAGAAATCACAGCAGTGAAAACACGCACACCCCCAAACATCAAACGGTTCTGATAACTAATCAAAAGTAAAGCAACACGGGCGGCATCAAAGTCATTCTCATAAATAAATGCTTACATAGTGAACACCAACAGGGGTGGTGCAAACATACCAGGATATTGTACCAATAATAATAAGCCTTCCTTTATATACATAGGCAGGAGCAGCATGTTGCTAAATGTAACACTAGAATATTAAGCATTAGCCTACACAGATTGAACACTTTGACTCCTAATGGCCTAAATGCGAGAATAGACTATGCTCTGTTTTTCTAATGTGTTGCATATATCTTTGGCTCTCTCTCTTTTATAAACACGCCAGCTTTGTGATTCCTTCACTATGTTTTTTCCCCCTTTTGCATTTTGGCACTATTCACCTTGTTCGGTCCCTTGTGGGGATCAACATTTGGCATGGGCCAGCAGCTACAATGTGGTAGGCGAGACTGATTGGGTTAAACATCTTAGTAATGTTCATGATAGTACTGGTTGTACATGGCTACAGTTACGGTCATCACCATGATGATCCGGTACTCCGTGTGGTACCCTTTCATATGGCACACACATGTTGTGTTCCTATACACTCTTAGTAGGGCTTTGTTGTTACAGTCCCCCAGTTAATGGTGGGGCTGGGGTCAGTGGTTCAGTGATATAGATACTGACCATAGTGGTTGGTATTTATCTTAAACCAAGGCCCCATATAATATTGTTGGGGAGCTATCTAGGTTGGATACATCTGTTGTTAGGCACACTATGTACCAATCCCCTCATCCCATGTGTCTAATATCTGAAGTAAGGATTGGATTTGCATGACCCCATATGTTTATGATGTAACATTATATGGCTCTATTTCAATATCTTTAAATGCCCAGATATGACCCTAATTAACCTTCTAGGTCTTATTTTGTGTCGCTTTGGAGCACTGCTTTCACCATGTTGGCTGATCGTCTGTAACTTAGCCAGTATTATATTGTACGGTATATTTAACAGTTTATAACCCCTGCCCTTATGTGTAAGCGACAAGTTGTTGATGTTCAATGATTATGTCGCTGTATGTTTTTACCATCCCTGTTGGGATTAACCAGCCGTTTATTGAAATGGGTATGATGCTGTCTGTATTGCTGTATTAGGATCAGCTGTTGGAAGCTGTGAGTAGGGGTTTGTATGATGGCACCGCCGCGATTGGTTCCTGCAGGAGGCAGGTCCAGTATTTGAATGCATCTGAGCGGCGGTTTGAGGATCTCTATTTTCAGTATCGGGAGTTCGTCTTGACAGTGCGGTTCACACTATTTGAGGCAAGAAGGGTTACGGATCACTCTGTGGCTCTTTGGTATATTATTTAAAGCATGTAGTACATATGACAAGTGACCGCAACTGTGTAGGCTAATGCTTAATATTCTAGTGTTACATTTAGCAACATGCTGCTCCTGCCTATGTATATAAAGGAAGGCTTATTATTATTGGTACAATATCCTGGTATGTTTGCACCACCCCTGTTGGGGTTCACTATGTAAGCATTTATTTATGAGAATGACTTTGATGCCGCCCGTGTTGCTTTACTTTTGATTAGTTATCAGAACCGTTTGATGTTTGGGGGTGTGCGTGTTTACACTGCTGTGATTGGTTTCTGCAGATTGGAGCTTCTCTACGTTAGCGCAGTGGGATCGTGTTCTGAGCACTCCGGTTCTCACATTTGGCAGTCCGCTGTAACTTTGCAATATGCACCATTATAGATTTGAAAGATTATGGATAGTATTGCGGCTCTTTATGTCTATTTGTAAGTGCTTATAACATTTTACAAATGCCCGTTATTGCGTGATCAGCACAGACTAAGTGACTAGCCTGTAAGTGTGTATTGTCTTGAGAGCAGCGGATACAGTGTTCACATTTGCTGTAACATGATTGCTGTGAAAGGATTTGTCTCTCCCTCTCTTGCAGAGGGCTGTAAATGCAGTTTGTGTGGGATTGAGGTTGTAGTACCTAAGGTTTTGGATGCGGCTCCCCTTTAATCTTTTGTATCTGTTTTTTTTAATGCAATTTTTCTTTAATAGAAGTTAAATAAAGTATTTCTAAAGTCCGGGTTCACTTTCCCTTAAAACAAAAAAGGCTTTTCAGCAGCGAAAAAAAACATTAATAATTTATTCTTTCCTGATAAATTTATTTCTTTACGGATATGGAGAGTCCACAACGTCATTCAATTACTAGTGGGAATATCACTCCTGGTCAGCAGGAGGAGGCAAAGAGCACCACAGCAAAGCTGTTAAGTTTCACTCCCCTACCCATAATCCCCAGTCACTCGACCGAAGGGAAATAGAAAAAGAATAACACAAAGGTGTAGAGGTGCCTGAGGTTTAATAAAAAATAACTGTCTTAATAAAGGGTCGTAGACTCTCCATATCCGGAAAGAAAGAAATTTATCAGGTAAGCATAAATTTTGCTTTCTTTCCTAAAATATGGAGAGTCCACAATGTCATTTAATTACTAGTAGGAACCAATACCCAAGCTAGAGGACACAGAATGAACAGGGAGGGAGAACAAGACAGGCAGACCTAAACAGAAGGCACCACTGCTTAAAGAACCTTTCTCTCAAAAGAGGCCTCAGCCGAGGCAAAATTATCAAATTTGGAAAAAATATGCAGAGAGGACCAAGTTGCAGCCTTGCAAAGCTGTTCCACAAAAGCTTCATCTTTGAAAGCCCAAGAAGAGGAGACAGCCCTAGTGGAATGAACTGTGATTCTCTCAGGAGGCTGCTGTCCAGCAGTCTCATAAGCAAAACGAATCATACTTCTCAACCAGGGGGAAAGAGAAGTAGAATTATCCTTCTGATCCATACGCTTTCCTGAGAAACAAACAGGGCAGAAGACTGACAAAAATCCTTAGTCGTCTGTAGGTAGAATTTTAGAGCACGCACCACATCCAAGTTGTGCACCAGACGTTCTTTATGAGAAGAAGGATTAGGACAGAGAGAAGGAACAATAATTTCCTGATTAATATTTCTATCCAAAACCACTTTAGGAAGAAACCACAAATTTAGTTTCAGCGACAAAAAATAAATAAATACATAAACAGAAAGGCCTACTCCTGTTCGGAGAATAACTAACAGCAGTTCCCCCAACTACTTTTGTTGGTCCAGATACTCTGGCTCCAGTAAAAGCAACCATTCAGCCATTCATTGGTTTTAATTTGCTTTCATTAACCAGAGTGTTTTAATTTGCTTTAAATTGCTTTCATTGTGTGTAGATAATATACATATAAACACAGTGTGTGCGTGTGTATAAAACAATAATAATTGTTAGGATTGTGGAAGTTTCCACACTTTTTGTTGTAGAAATTATGTAACAGTAAGTCTCCTGTAAGTGGACTATTATCAATCTTCTATAAATTATTTACATTAGCTTGATATCACAATAACCCTCTTATGTGACTAAATGGGAGGCAGACTTATATGTTTCTCTACCAGACAAAACATGGATAAAGATATTCCATGCCATCAATAAATCATCAAACTCCTCAACAGAAGTAGAAACCAATATTAAATGAATCACAAGGTGGTATCTCAGTTCACAACATCTGCACCATTTTTATTTGTGATGCTCAAATGCTGGAGGGGTTGTGATGCAGGGGGTTTCTTTCAGCATATGTGGTGGGACTGCCAACTTACTAAGTCCTTGTGGTTCTTGGTATTGGACACTATAAAGTTGATGACAAAAGTGCCTGATACCGACGTATTGGAAGAAACCGACTGCTACCACTATTACAGAGTGGGTGAACCTAGTTTCCTGTACCCTCTCCTTGGAAAAGACTCATTATAGCTTGAAAGGTAAATCGGACCTTTTCCTTGATATGGAGTTCTTTTGGAATCCATTGTTAAATTCTAAACCATAGATATATTTCGAATATATATATATTTAGATAAATTGGTTTATGTGGTGGAGTGACCCAGTGAGTCCTGAAAAAGATTAATGCCTGTTGAAATGCCCTCTCTTTTGTTAGTTCAAAGGAGTTATGACTTCTCTAACTGCCTCCTTCCCCTAGATGATTATAGGATTCTCATTGATACTCTTTTTTTTTTTTTTTTTTTTTGTTTCCATCACAAATGGTAAACCGACTTCTAACTATGTAATTTATATAGGCGTCTTAGTATTTTCCTGATAGTATCTTGCCCTCCCTTGTAAAAAAAATAATAATTCACATAGCAAAATAATTTATTATACACATATTTGGATAATACCTTTATATAACCAGAATCGGCCAAGTAGTCATCAAGCCAGTTCATTAACCTGGACATACAGACAGCACTGACAACAATAAAGCTATTTTGCATGGCACCTAAAGGGACTCTGCACGGTTTCTCACATATTAGACAAATCTGACAACTCTGTTAAAAGTTTCAGACAGAATACTCATTACCAAATAACCATCACTTTGCATATTTACAGTACAAGCCCGACATTACGTGACAGATTTCTTAAAAAGAAAAGATTTTCTTAAAAAACAAGACCTATAACCCAATTGGTCTCTGTTACGGTTGCCTCCAGGCTGGCTGGAAGTTGGACCGTAGAAAAGGATGCTCCTAGCGCTCACCAAAGGAGCAGCAGCACCGTAGACTCTATAACTGCTGCGTAGCCACCATAAGTAATTCAGACTCTATGAACCACCGCTGCTGGGCTGGTATCTCGCCGTCTGCTCTGCACCCTGGACCTACGACCAGGCTCCAGTAGGTGAACCTCTTCCTTCTGTAGCAATCCCTGTAGCTAAGGGAGTATGAAAAACATAGCAATCCCTGTAGTGATATTAGCTGAAGCTGTCCCCTACAAACATGAGTCAAAGCTGCAAGTTAGAGGGACAGAAAATAGGTCTGATGTGCTGGAGCACACAGCCTCCTTTTTATTGAGGTTACATGCAAACAGGACACTCTCAGGGGGAGGCATAAAATCCCCCATCACACATTTGATATTAGATAGAGAGACACTCCCTTTGACAGGCCACAACATTTACTTCAGCAGATAACATTACACACAATAAAACAATGCAGTCCACCTTATCAATACTAGTCTGATTAGACAATGGGAAAGTTGATCACTAAACCTAATTAGAGCTAATCCCAGCGGACTTGTATTTAGAATAGGTTTCTTGAAGCTGAACAAAATTTAACTCTTAATGGCACACAATGAAACTGAACCAAGTGGGAGAAAGCCAGGGACAAGTCATTTCACAGGTCTGGGGACATAGTCTTAAAGGGGGCATTGTTCACCAAAGTCACAATATGTCCCCAGACGGTTCCCAAAGGGCCACACACACCCAACAAAAGTCAATATACTCTCAGGGGCACAATCTTCCAGGGGCCATAGTCATGAGGAAGGAGGCTGGCAAATAGGCTTCTCCAAAATCCAGGGAAGCAGGGCAACCTTCCATTTAAAGGTCCAGTCACAAATAGCAGTTTGTAACATATCTCCCCTTTTGGAGGGAGACTAACAAGGCACCTGACCTTCTGTCGGTCAGTGCCTAAGTTAGTCTCGCAACCCACCCACAAATAAACACTAGCAGCAAAGCAGCCCCCCCACAACAAGTAGCACTGGCCTGTAGGTTCCAGGTTATAGGATGAAAGTGTAGCATCCTCTGCCTTCCTGGCGCAGCTGGGCAAATAGCTGATGGTACTTGGGGGGCAGAGGCCAGCGGCACTCTGCCCTGGTGCCAGCGCTTCTGCTGGGGTGAGGGGTTTGCAGGTCAGTCCTGTAACAAGGGGGTCTGTAGGGCAGAGGCCAGCAGCGCTCTGTCCTGATGCCAGCTCTTCTGCTGGGGGAATTGGGGCATAGTTCTGCCCGGTGGCAAAGGGAACGTGGGGGTCAGTGGGGGTTAACATCTCCACTGTTAACCCTGGGCCCAAGTTAGGAGTTAGCTGGGGAGGGGGAGATTGGCTTACCTCCTCCTCCTGATACTCCGGCGGCCGTTGGGAAGGGAGGTCGATGCTCTCCTCTTCCTGTGGAACATGCTGCGGCTGGGGAGAGAGACCGGTTGTCTCCTCTCCCTGGAAGGCACACTCCGGCTGGGGAGGGAGGTCGATGCTCTCCCCTCCCTGTAGCTGGGTCTGTCGCTGGGGATCTGGGCCGCCTGCCCAGCATCCCTGTAGGGCCGGTAGAGAGACTGCGGTCCCATCTCCACCTGCCTGCTGGGGGTCCTCCCAGGACCAGTCTATGAGGCCTGCTGCCTCTGGTATCTCTGGTTGGGGTTGGGGAAGGAGACCGGTTGTCTCTTCCCTCTGCACAGTATACTGCCGCTGGGGAGGGAGGTAGCTGCTCTCCTCTCCCTGTGGAACATGCTGCGGCTGGGGAGAGAGACCAGGTGTCCATACCCTCAAACTCCACAGTTGGCGCTCAAAGGCTCGTGCCGCTTTGTTCTCCGTATCCAATTCCCGGATGATGCGACTGACTACCTCCTGCGCAGGGTCTGGACCATATCGGACTAGCCGCCTCTTTACCTCTGGAACGAAATCCGCGCCCTCATAGCGACGGATCCGGTTGAGGTGCTCTTCACATGGTTCTGACCAGTATCTTGTCAGCTCCATGCTGCTGTAGGTAGGGACGCTGCGCAGTGGCTAGCGTTGCCCTCAATTACTCTCCTACGATACCAGTGCTGTTGTGGTGCTGCTCCTTGCGCTAGGACGCCAATCCCACCGCTGCCGCCAAATGTTACGGTTGCCTCCAGGCTGGCTGGAAGTTGGACCGTAGAAAAGGATGCTCCTAGCGCTCACCAAAGGAGCAGCAGCACCGTAGACTCTATAACTGCTGCGTAGCCACCATAAGTAATTCAGACTCTATGAACCACCGCTGCTGGGCTGGTATCTCGCCGTCTGCTCTGCACCCTGGACCTACGACCAGGCTCCAGTAGGTGAACCTCTTCCTTCTGTAGCAATCCCTGTAGCTAAGGGAGTATGAAAAACATAGCAATCCCTGTAGTGATATTAGCTGAAGCTGTCCCCTACAAACATGAGTCAAAGCTGCAAGTTAGAGGGACAGAAAATAGGTCTGATGTGCTGGAGCACACAGCCTCCTTTTTATTGAGGTTACATGCAAACAGGACACTCTCAGGGGGAGGCATAAAATCCCCCATCACACATTTGATATTAGATAGAGAGACACTCCCTTTGACAGGCCACAACATTTACTTCAGCAGATAACATTACACACAATAAAACAATGCAGTCCACCTTATCAATACTAGTCTGATTAGACAATGGGAAAGTTGATCACTAAACCTAATTAGAGCTAATCCCAGCGGACTTGTATTTAGAATAGGTTTCTTGAAGCTGAACAAAATTTAACTCTTAATGGCACACAATGAAACTGAACCAAGTGGGAGAAAGCCAGGGACAAGTCATTTCACAGGTCTGGGGACATAGTCTTAAAGGGGGCATTGTTCACCAAAGTCACAATATGTCCCCAGACGGTTCCCAAAGGGCCACACACACCCAACAAAAGTCAATATACTCTCAGGGGCACAATCTTCCAGGGGCCATAGTCATGAGGAAGGAGGCTGGCAAATAGGCTTCTCCAAAATCCAGGGAAGCAGGGCAACCTTCCATTTAAAGGTCCAGTCACAAATAGCAGTTTGTAACAGTCTCGCTAGTTACTCAGGGAATACATACAATATCTCCAATATATAGGCTATTATTGGAATCATCAAATACCAATACAACTGTACAAATAGCTGAAAATTAGTCTTAAACCAAAGGTGAGCAGATAGACGCAACATTAATCCAATCAAGCATAAAAACTATGCGTAAAGTAACATTATCTCAAGACTTAAGAGACTCTCACATGTCAGACTAATACATCAGGCATACATAACTTCAAAAACATTCCAAAAATGGGCACAACAGGCAGCTAATATTTGTCCTAAATGTCGAAAAGAAAACCCTGACCTAATACACTTAATATGGTGTTGTCCTCGCCTAACAAGATATCGGAAATCGATAGCATATTGGCTTAAAATAAAATGCAGTATAGGTTTCACGCCAGACACTGATACCATATTCTTTTTACAGTTACCTAAGGGCCTAACAAGGAGAGATAAGTTGCTAGGTACGGTTATACTGATAGCCAGAAAACTGGTATTCAAGACATGGAACACCTCAACCATTCCCACTGTAACTCAGCTTAATAACTCTATCCTACACCAATTGACAATGGAATTGTATGACTCAGTTGGGGATATGTCACCTAGAACATCTCAATTTGTAGGTAAATGGGAATGCTATTTGCTCAGACTGTCTCAGCAACTAAAAACACAGCTGTTGTACCCACTGAGAAACACTGAATTTATGTTAACTGCACGGCTTAGAGGAGAATGGATGATACATTTTGATTAACTCAAAATGGATAATTAGGAACTTCAAATCAAAGTTATATAACTGTTGGCAACACGCTAAAAGATATCACAACTGAAGGAAATTAAAAATGTATTTTGTACTGCATTTAAGTTAATTTAATTTTGCTTCTTTGTACGTTTTGTTTACTAAACTAAAAACCTCAGAAGACATTGGCTTTCATTTTGCGCTTCAATCCTTGCAGGAAGGACTATTTTATCAATTATTATTGACTGGAGCAATACAAACTCTTACAAACATACCTGTTAACAACAATGAATCCTGTTGTATTGTACCTGAAGTGTATATTCCTGTACATTGCTAATGTCACTGAGAGAATAATTAAATATTACAAAAATAAATTTAAAAAAAGCTATTTTGCAATTGTCCCTTTTTGTTGCAGAACTATTGCAATTAGGCCACTTAAATTACATTTCAGAGAACAAAGCTCAGATACTAGCATGAATGCTTAAAGCCAATACACAAAGACATTAGGGACCTTCTGGTAATGTCAGATTTTGAGTATTTCCTCTCCCTCCCATAAAGGAAAAGGTGGAGTTACTGAAAAATTGAAATATGAACCATCCAAGAAGACATGTCCCCAGCTGCCATGGTCAATATTCCTAATGACTCTCCAGGATCAAATCCCATGGCCCTCTAATTATGGGACTAAAGGGAGACCACATAGGTCAGATATTGCTGCTGCAGATTCAGCAGTTGACTTAAACAGGTGCGACGGGAACCCCAGTGCTACTAACCCTAAACTGCACAATGCCAACACCCAAAATACAGCAGCTTCAGCCTAACCCTGTCCAGCCTCATTACAAAATAAAAAATCCATACAATAGTTTAAAAAGGGATCCTCATACCAACACATCACTACACATGAAGCACCAAAGCTATCCAACGGAGAAGGAATAAGACACAAGCGCAAGTTTAACCAGTTTGGAAATCAGAGACCTAGAAAGATAAGAAACTGACCCCTTCACAACAGAGGTCTGTAGAATAGCAGACCAAAGGCAGAACCACACAGCGGAAGTTCAATCAACACTTTCAAAAGAGACCGCTTGAGATGCTCTGTAGTCTGCTCCACAAGAGACATTCCATGCTTTCCACTAAACAGCAGGGAAGAAAGTTCCTAAGTTCAGGGAGAGACTCCATTCCCCTGGGCCTTCACATTCTGGCACCCTTACATCTATAGAGGAAGGTGTTCAGCGAAGACACCTATACAGTTATCTAGTAAACAGACATTAAATAAAGCCTTTTGATTGGACTTCAATGGGAACTAGACATAACAGGTAAGTAGAAAACTGTAAAACAAGTGAAATAGAGGCAGGTATGTGTGAAAATGTTCACTTAAGCTAGCAGATATTCTTTAAAACATTAGAACTTGCGTTTGAAGATTCCCTATTGTATACAGGTTACTACCATGGAACGACTGTGATGCGGATACCTTTACAACATAAGACTATTGTGGCAATCCTATCATCAGCCTTTAGTGAGCAGTTAGATACATCCCTTTAGAGCAAATGCTGAGGCGATGCATCACTTTTCTGTAGAATAGAAAACACCATCTATAAATATGGTGTAAGCTAAAACCAATTAGTATTATTAGGCTAAAATAAGAAGCTGCACCCAGGTGGTAAAACACCATAGAACATTCTCAAAATGGTATTGAGCCGGTTGTTTGTTACTGTGAGTGTGCTTCCCTCTGAATGTATTTAGTCTCCCTAAGGGGAAAAAATGTCAACCAGACGTGGACTCCTTGCTCAGTGTGCTTAGAGGAATATGGCTACACCTTACTAACGAGGCCCAATGAAGGCCGAAACGATTGTCTGGGGTTGCTGTGTTCCTTGTTCAGAGAGGAATTGCCTGGTATTTCGGAGCTGGACTGACCATAATAAGCAGGTTCAGACGGATATGCTACAGGAAAGTTCAACTCTGTAAAAATCATTACTGGGCTAAAAAGAAGCTGCACCCAGGTGGTAAATCGCCATAGAACAGGCTAACAATGGTATTGAGCCGGTTGTTCATTCCTGTGGGTGTGCTTCTCTCTGTATGTATTTCTTCCATATGATTGCTGACTACCTATATGCAGATATTACTTCTCCACCCAACAGCCCTATAGAACAATGACCCTGCATTCTTCTTTGGGCTATAACTGTCCATAGAATGTGACTGCCCAGTGGAAAAAGCCCAGATGATCTTGCTAAAGATCTTGCTAAAGTGACCACAATTTGTATGCTTACTCTCCAACTTAACCTCACATATAGTCACTGAACTTTATAACTCATCAGCTCCTTTATCTGTATAGTGCTCACCTAGGAAATGTTTTCATTAATCCTAAGCCTGGGGCCTCATTAAGCATCCAGCCTCTTGGAATCATGTTCGGAATCCTTCTATAAGTCTAGAGGATTACGGGTATTGGACACTGGTGCTGTAAATTATTATTTTGCTATTGTCTCATTTATATTGTGTGGCCTAGTAATGTAGTCACTATAGTAGCTTAATTGAACGGTGAACCCATAATCTACACATATGATCCTGAGGAGTTACCCACTCTTCAATCTGACTCCCTTCAAAAGACATTGTTGCTGTTAGAAAAATCATCATTGGGTTAATACTGCTTAGTACACCCAATGAGGCCTATTTATCATTGAGACATCGCTGAATGCGGAGAGCAATACGCTCTCCGTATTCAGCATTGCACCAGCAGCTCACAAGAGCTGCTGTTGCAACGTCGCCCCCTGCAGACTCGCGGCCAATCAGTTGCCAGCAGGGGGTGTCAATCAACCCGATTGTACTCGATCGGGTTGAATTCTGGCGATTCCTGTCCGCCTCATCAGAGCAGGCGGACAGAGTTATGGTGCAGGCTCGCCAGAAACACGGGGCCTCAAGCTCCATTCGGAGCTTGATAGATAGGCCCCTTTGTCCGCTTCAGCAGGTAGAAAAACTGTAGAGAACTACACACTCTCAAATTCCTATAGTGGTTCGTGTTGATAGGCTGGAATGAAGAGCCACTTGTGTCTAAAGCTCTAAATAGAAAACTCTCCAATGTTATTATTCCAGCAAACCTTGATAGAATGAAGTATCTGTATAAGAAACAAAGATCAATTAGTATGTTTGCATTTCCAGACTGTACTTCTTTGCCCGTGTGGCCTCATTAATGTCACCTGTGCAGAACTATTACAAATGACATGAAGGGGCAAACTACTGTTAACCCATTGATTGCATAACTGGATCATCACATTGAATCTCATTGTAAGGCATCCCTATCTAAGATCCAAGTGGTTAACTGTAAGACAAACCATAATCCATAACCTAAACCGTAATCCTAGACCAAAGCTTAATTAATATGCTTAAAATAATATTCCTTATCCTAGTACTAAACCTATTTCTTGTCCTAATCCTAATCTTATCCCTATCCATAAGATGAACCCTAGACCAGACCCTAACTTTAGCCTTCTCCTGATTCTAGGCCTAACTTTATAATAAATCTCAAAACCTAATCCTAGACCAAAGCTTAATTAATATGCGTATTCCTTATACTAGCCCTAAACCTATTACTTGTTTTAATACTATTCTTGTTCCTATCCATAACCTGAACCCTAGATCATACCCTAACCTTAGCCTTCTTCTGATCCTAGGCAAAACTTTATCATTAATCTCTTAACCTGATCCTAGGCCTAACTTTATTTTTAGTATCTTAACCTAATGCTAGACCAATTCCTAAACCTCTCCTGGATCCTAACCCTAGCTTCACCATTAATCTCTAGGTCAAACCCTAATCCTAGCGCTCTCCTGATCCTAGCCCTAACTTTATTATTAATCTCTAAACCTAACCCTAGCTTCACCATTAATCTCTAGATCAAACCCTAATCCTAACGCTGTCCTAACCCTAGCTCTAACTTTATTATTAATCTCTAAACCTAACCCTAGACCAAACCCTAGCACTTTTCTGATCCTAACCCTAACTTTATCATTTATCTCTAAACCTAACCCTAGACCAAACCCTAGCTCTTTTCTGATCCTAACCCTAACTTTATCATTTATCTCTAAACCTAACCCTAGACCAAACCCTAGCTCTTTTCTGATCCTAACCCTAACTTTATCATTTATCTCTAAACCTAACCCTAGACCAAACCCTAGCTCTTTTCTGATCCTAACCCTAACTTTATCATTTATCTCTAAACCTAACCCTAGACCAAACCCTAGCTCTTTTCTGATCCTAGCCCTAACTTTATCATTTATCTCTAAACCTAACCCTAGACCAAACCCTAGCTCTTTTCTGATCCTAACCCTAACTTTATCATTTATCTCTAAACCTAACCCTAGACCAAACCCTAGCTCTTTTCTGATCCTAACCCTAACTTTATCATTTATCTCTAAACCTAACCCTAGACCAAACCCTAGCTCTTTTCTGATCCTAGCCCTAACTTTATCATTTATCTCTAAACCTAACCCTAGACCAAACCCTAGCTTTTTTCTGATCCTAACCCTAACTTTACCATTTATCTCTAAACCTAACCCTAGACCAAACCCTAGCTCTTTTCTGATCCTAACCCTAACTTTATCATTTATCTCTAAACCTAACCCTAGACCAAACCCTAGCTCTTTTCTGATCCTAACCCTAACTTTATCATTTATCTCTAAACCTAACCCTAGACCAAACCCTAGCTCTTTTCTGATCCTAACCCTAACTTTATCATTTATCTCTAAACCTAACCCTAGACCAAACCCTAGCTCTTTTCTGATCCTAACCCTAACGTTACCATTTATCTCTAAACCTAACCCTAGACCAAACCCTAGCTCTTTTCTGATCCTAACCCTAACTTTATCATTTATCTCTAAACCTAACCCTAGACCAAACCCTAGCTCTTTTCTGATCCTAACCCTAACTTTATCATTTATCTCTAAACCTAACCCTAGACCAAACCCTAGCTCTTTTCTGATCCTAACCCTAACTTTATCATTTATCTCTAAACCTAACCCTAGACCAAACTCTAATCCCCAAATCTGCTTTATATCATTCTTGCATGGTGAGGTCATAGCAGCAAGGAGGTGTCTGATGTTGAGGACAGATACCCACAGTCTGGAGCAGTTAACCTAAGGATGAGATGAAGATCACTTTCTCATTCAGTATCACACTGTTAATCATGCATATTATAGGGTAAATTGTGTTTGCCTACCCTGTTTCTTAAAGGGACATGAAACCTAAATGTTTTTTCATGAGCTTGCATGTCTGGAGCACTGTTGGGCAGCAGTTGAAGTACTTGACAGTAGCAGTAAATTGTTAAAAGCATTGTTGCAAAATTGCTGCCATATAGTGTTCCAATCATGCAAGCTCCTCAGCCTACCTAGGTATGCTCTTCAACAAAGGAAACAAAATAAAGTAAATTTGACAATTTGCACGCTCTATTATTAAAAACTTACACCTAGATTACGAGTCTTGCATTAGGTTTAAAAAGCAGCGTTGAGAGGTCCCAACGCTGCTTTTTAACACCCGCTGGTATTACGAGTCTTGCAGGTACAGGTGTACCGCTCACTTTTTTTTCGCGACTCTAAAATACCGCAAATCCACTTACGTCATATTTTCCATGGGATTTTCCCAACGCCGGTATTACGAGTCTTCATACAAGTGAGCGGTAGACCCTCTCTGTCAAGCCTGGTACCGCATTTGAAAGTCAGTAGTTAAGAGTTTTATGGTCTAACGCCGTAGCATAAAACTCTTAAAAGGACACTGAACCCAATTTTTTTCTTTTGTGATTCAGATAGAGCATGAAATTTTAAGCAACTTTCTAATTTACTCCTATTATCAAATTTTCTTCATTCTCTTGGTATCTTTATTTGAAATGCAAGAATGTAAGTTTAGATGCCGGCCCATTTTTGGTGAACAACCTGGGTTGTTCTTGCTGATTGGTGGACAAATTCATCCACCAGTAAAAAAGTGCTGTCCAGAGTTCTGAACTAATAAAAAAGTTAGGATGCCTTCTTTTTCAAATAAAGATAGCAAGAGAACGAAGAAAAATTGATAATAGGAGTAAATTAGAAAGTTGCTTAAAATTGCATGCTCTATCTGAATCACAAAAGACAAAATTTGGGTTCAGTGTCCCTTTAACTAAAGTGCTACAAAGTACACTAACACCCATAAACTACCTATTAACCCCTAAACCGAGGCCCCCCCACATCACAAACACTAAAATAAATTTTTAACCCCTAATCTGCTGAACCGGACATCGCCGCCACTTTAATAAATATATTAAGCCCTAAACCGCCGCACTCCCGCCTCGCAAACACTAGTTAAATTTTATTAACCCCTAATCTGCAGTCCCTAAGAAACCTGAGACCTACCTACATTTATTAACCCCTAATCTGCCGCCCCCAACGTCGCCACCACTATATTAAATGTATTAACCCCTAAATCTAAGTCTAACCCTAACACCCCCCTAACTTAAATATTATTTAAATAAATCTAAATAAAATTACTACAATTAAATAAGTTATTCCTATTTAAGGTATTTACTAAATACCTATAAAATAAACCCTAAGCTAGCTACAATATATCTAATAGTTACATTGTAGCTAGCTTAGGGATTATTTTTATTTTAAAGGCAACTTTGTATTTATTTTAACTAGGTAAAATAGTTATTAAATAGTAATTAACTATTTAATAACTACCTAGTTAAAATAAATACAAAAGTACCTGTAAAATAAAACCTAACATAAATTACAATTACACCTAACACTACACTATCATTAAATTAATTCCCTACATTAAATTAATTACAATTAAATAAAATAAAGTACAAAAACAAACACTAAATTACAGAAAATAATAAAATAATTACAAGGTTTTTAAACTAATTACACCTAGTCTAATCCCCCTAATAAAATAAAAAAGCCCCCCAAAATAAAAAAAACCCCTACCCTATACTAAATTACGAATAGCCCTTAAAAGGGCTTTTTGCGGGGCATTGCCCCAAAGTAATCAGCTCTTTTACCTGTAAAAAAAAAAAAGTACAATACCCCCCCAACATTAAAACCCACCAGCCACACACCCAACCCTACTCTAAAACCCACTCAATCCCCCTTAATAAAACCTAACACTAACCCCTTGAAGATCAACCTACCTTGAGAAGTCTTCACCCAACCGGGCCGAAGTCCTCTACAAAGCCGGGCGAAGTGGTCCTCCAGACGGGCAGAAGTCTTCATCGAATCCGGGCAGAAGTCTTCATCCAGGAGACATCTTCTATCTTCATCCATCCGCCGCGGAGCGGCTCCATCTTCAAGACATCAGATGCGGAGCATCCTCTTTAAACAAACGTCCAACTGAAGAATGAAGGTTCCTTTTAAATGACGTCATCCAAGATGGCGCCCCTTCAATTCCGATTGGCTGATAGAATTTTATCAGCCAATCGGAATTAAGGTAGAAAAAATCCTATTGGCTGATGCAATCATCCAAAAGGATTGAGCTTGCATTATATTGGCTGATCCAATCAGCCAATAGAATGCCAGCTCTATCCTATTGGCTGATTGAATCAGCCAATAGGATTGAACTTCAATCCTATTGGCTGATTGCATCAGCCAATAGGATTTTTTCTACCTTAATTCCGATTGGCTGATAAAATTCTATCAGCCAATCGGAATTGAAGGGACGCCATCTTGGATGACGTCATTTAAAGGAACCTTCATTCTTCAGTTGGATGTCGTTTGAAGAGGATGCTCCGCGTCGTATGTCTTGAAAATTGAGCCGCTCCGCACCGGATGGATGAAGATAGAAGATACCGCCTGGATGAAGACTTCTGCCCGTCTGGAGGACCTCTTCTGCCTGGATTCGATGAGGACTTCTGCCCGTCTGGAGGACCACTTTGCCCGGCTTCGTGGAGGACTTCTGCCCGCTTGGGTGAAGACTTCTCAAGGTAGGGTGATCTTCAAGGGGTTATTGTTAGGTTTTATTAAGGGGGGATTGGGTGGGTTTTAGAGTAGGGTTGGTTGTGTGGTGGTGGGTTTTAATGTTGGGGGGGTTTTGTACTTTTTTTTTACAGGTAAAAGAGCTGATTACTTTGGGGCAATGACCCTCAAAAAGCCCTTTTAAGGGCTATTTCTAGTTTAGTATAGGGTAGGGCTTTTTTTATTTTATTTGGGGGATTAGATTAGGTGTAATTATTGTATTATTTTCTGTAATTTAGTGATTGTTTTTTTCGTACTTTAGATAATTGTATTTAATTCTATTTAATTGTAGTTAATGTAGGGAATTAATTTAATGATAGTGTAGTGTTAGGTGTAATTGTAACTTATGTTACATATTATTTTATAGGTATATTTGTATTTATTTTAGCTAGGTAGCTATTAAATAGTTAATAGCTATTTAATAACTATTGTACCTAGTTAAAATAAATACAAACTTGCCTGTAAAATAAAAATAAATCCTAAACTAGATACAATGTAACTATTAGTTATATTGTAGCTAGCTTAGGGTTTATTTTATAGGTAAGTATTTAGTTTTAAATATGGAATAATTTAGTTAATTGTAGTTATTTTATTTAGATTATTTTAAATTATATTTAAGTTAAGGGGGTTAGGGTTAGACTTAGGTTTAGGGGTTAATAACTTTAATTTAGTGGCGGCGACATTGGGGGCGGCAGATTAGGGGTTAATAAGTGTAGGTAGGTGGCAGCGATGTTAGGGATGGAAGATTAGGGGTTAATAAATATAACGTAGGGTTCAGCGATGTTGGGGGCAGCAGATTATGGGTTAATACATATAATATAGGTGGCAGCAGTGTCCGGAGCAACAGGTTATGGGTTAATAATATAAAGCAGGTGTTGGCGATTTTGGGGGCGGCAGATTAGGGGTTAATAAGTGTAAGATTAGGGGTGTTTAGACTCGGGGTTCATGTTAGGGTGTTAGGTGTAGACATAAAAAGTATTTCCCCGGGGGGGCGGAGCCGGCCGGCAACCAACATGGCCGCAACAGTGTGAAGCTCCGGGTAGCGAAATCTTAGAAATTAGGTCTTTGAACATTGTGGGAGCTAATATCTGGCTACAAGGTGATAAATAGATGGCTAACTATCCCTACAAGCTATCAACGCAATCGCCATAGCTGTTTGAACACCCGGCGGGACAGAAATGGAGTCGCCATAGCAGATCTGTAACTACGCCACAACTCCTGAGGCTTAACCGCACCATCGCAGCCTTCCCTTTTAAAGAGTCTCAGCACAAGGCATAACAAAGGCTCAAAGGTGAGAGGTTTGAGCCTTTGTGAGACCGGCACCCGGCCTTTCTGCAAAGGGTTGTGATTGACAGCAAGTGGAACATCCCCTGATAACTAAAAATATGGCACGTGTGTCATACAAGACCCTTCAGGCACTTTTTTTGGAACAGCTAACCCAGGTCACAGAAGCGGTGAATGCAGTTACACGCTCCCGAACGCGTGGGTCCTCAGTGGATGGGGCAGCAGCGGCAGCACTACAAGAAGACAGGAGAGGGAAACTCCCTACCCAGAGCCCCAGCAAGCGAGTTGTATTTGACCCCAAAAGCCGGGGGTCCACTGGGAGGAGAGCACCTTCATCTACATTGGCCCACAGTGAGTTGTCTATGAGGGTACAAGCAGGACAAAACAATAGAGTTGCGGGTCGAGTCCATGCAAGGGTGAGACCGTTCACTCAAAGGCCTGCGGGTGAGCCTGCGGCAGAGAGATGTGCCATGGGCCACACGCGGAAGCCAGAGGCTCAGCGTCAGTTATCCTCGAAACTGCTGACTGAAATAAAAATTGAAGCGACCTACATGAGACAAGAGCTGCTGTTTCTGGTGCTGGTAGAGCAGCGTTCTTTATTCTCTCCTGCCTGGGGCCCTAATAATAAGACTGGAATAGGATGAAGGTATGATCCTTTGTGGGTTCAGGCAGTCTCCTGAGTGGACTCATGGCTTCTCACTGAGTATAGCTGTAGGCTTGAGCCTTGAACTCTTGTTTATGACTGCTCTATTTATTAGATATAACTACGGGTTTTAGACTTAAGCCTTTGTTTGCAATTACACCTCTAAGAATTCTAGAGATAAAGGAATATGATGACCACAGGTCTGAATCACCGCTCTTTAAGTGTAATGACTTATTTACTTTAGCCATAACCCATTCACTGATAGTTTGTGATTTTTCCCTTTTTTGCATGCTGTATATTACCTATTACTGAACCTGTACTGCCTCGTAGTCACTGATAGCATAATGTCAATGTCAATATACTTGCAGCTTATGAATGTGGGGGAATACAGTTAGTCTGACTCTTCAGACTGGTGCTGGCTATTTAGCTCATGTAAACGTGAATGCTATATCTTGATATCCACAATTCTCTGTCTTGTGCACATCATTCACATTGTTTTTGTATCTATGTTACCTGCATAATCGCTACAAGTATGCTTCATGTTTACTGCTGTTCACAACCCTTATCCCAATGCTGTCTCACTGTGCCATTATTCGCTATGGGAATTTTCCTTTAGCTTCTATGCCGATTCCAATAGCTCCGGTTCATTTATAATGTGTTGCATCTTTAATATGCTAGTGTTAACATGTTCTATGTTCTGGCTCACCATACTAAGCGCCCCAAAAATAGGTGTTTTAAGCGCATACTAATATAGTCTGGGTCACCTCATTTCCCTTATAGGGGGTATCCCGAGGAACATGATATAGTGCCACCTGGGGTCATCCCCGATGGCACTATTGTGAGACCTTGATGTTGCTCTATCTTGTTGTTTGTCTTGCCTATGCAGTTTGCCGTTAGCTATTTCCAACATAGGTTGCGGACATCTTATCTGTTTCTCCTACCCGTGGATTAGGGGAGAGCCTCGGGGGAGATATTTTCATCAATATGTGAAATTGATGTCATGGCAGCTATATTATAATTCTACCAACTGGGGGTCATAAGCACGATACTTTTAATGATATTGTCATACCATCCTTATGAGTCTATCCGCCCTGGGGGTGAGAGGGGGCCCTTAGCGGGGACAAGTATATTCATTATTACACAGTCCAAGGTTACAATTACACGGTATTTGTTTCTCCTTCTGGGCCAGTGGCCAAGGCCCTGAGGGAGTCCTTGTAAAGGAAGCATAAACCACGAACATCCAAACGTTTGGTTAATTATCACGAGATCCCTAAGTTGTAAACGGCAGCTGAACATTGTGTTACAACGCATCCACTCAAGACTGATCTTAGCTTAAACTATGTAATCTAGAGATGCTATACAGTTAAGGCCCATAGTACGATAGAAGGGCTCTCAGCCTTGCAGGATGCCCAAGTTCTTGTTATGCGTCTTAGTTTTAAAGAAAGCTATGGACAATATTTTATTCCTAGAGCAAGCAACACCTATCTTTACCTTTTATATTCTGTTCAGCCTATCAACCCTTATGTTTATAGATATGAGATACCTAGCATTAGCCCACCTCCCCTCCCCCCCCCTAAAGCAGAGCCCACTCTAGGGTTCCAACTAGGCGGACTACTTTCGCCTCAATCTTTCTTATTTTATAAATATGTGTTCTCACCGATTTGAATTTTGTTGCTTAGTCTTTGGGTATGGAACTATGATTTATATAATGTTATTTTCTTAGGTGTCTGATGTACGCTATTCCTCCCTGGATATATGTGTATGTACTTTATGTTTACAGATATTTGTGCAGGGGTCCTGCGTGACCCCAATTGTTATCTTTTTCTTTTAAATCAAATAAAAAACTATTAAAAAAAAAAAAAAAAAAAGTATTTCCCCATAGGAATCAATGGGGCTGCGTTAGGAGATAAATGCTGCTTCTTTTTTTTTTTTCAGCCGCTTCTCCCCCATTGATTCCTATGGGGAAATTATGCACGTTTAGCCAGCTCACCGCTACTGTAAGCAGCGCTGGTATTGAGGTGAGATGTGGAGCTAAATTTTGCTCTCTGCTCACTTTTCTGCGGCTAACGCCGGGTTTGTAAAAACCCGTAATATCAGCGTTGTCTGTAGGTGAGCGGTGAGCTTAAACTGCTCGTTAGCACCGCACAGCCTTACCGACAAAAACTCGTAATCTAGCCGATAGTTTGGGTTTCATGACCCTTTAAGAAATTTGACTATTGGCTTTTAAGTATCCTCACAATAGGTGACTGGGTCTTGTATAAGCAATTAGAAAAGCTCAGAAACAACAAACCTCTTGCATTTCAGTTATTAATATGAACGTGAAAAACGCAAGCTTTGGTTTCTAGGGAGCTTTGGTACAAAATACAAAATATTTGGTAGGTGATGGAGGTTTGGAAAAATATCTCTCTATTTCAGGGCTTGACAAAAAGTGCCCCCTGGCTCATAGCATTGTCATTCTGGCAGATTACTAGATTAATCTAGATATGTCTATTAATAATTATCATTTTCTCCTCAGTAATTTAACTAGCTCCTATACTGTAAATACATTTGTCAGCACTGTTACTCTGTTGGTGAGAGGACTCTATGGTCTGCACGGATGATGACCCAGCTAGGTAGATATGATGCACTCTCTTAATTTATCTCTAAATAACAACAAACAATCTTTATGGCCATTTTGTAGAAATATTTTAATAGAATGTTAATAATAATCAAAAAGCAAAATAAAGAAATCAGTGAAGTCAAACTTTTTTTAAGAATACAAAATAGTGGTATTGGAAAAGAACAGATTAAAGTAACCATTTAATACAAAAATAAAACGCTAAATTTTAAGTGCTTGTAATGTTTGCAATACTGACCTGAGCTTACAATGTTTAACCCATGTAAAGGGTTAAAGGCATAGGTAAATTCCACCTCAGGAGCTGAAAGGATTACAGCTCCCAGCAGAACATGGTCAATCAGGCAGTAGCAGAGAGCCGCCAATCATCAGCCATTTCCTGCTAGATGATTACAATGCTTGTTTAACCAATTGCCGGGGTTAAGCACCGAGTAGGCTAGGGTCAGTAATGTACAAGTGACATCTTCTAACAATTTACCTTATAGTATCCCTTTAAATGTGCTACAAGCTCAGGGCTTCTCTGTTTCTGCACAACCAATCACAAACCAAGTAGTCATAATTATCAGCTCGTACGTATATAAACAGCTGAGGCTGATCCATCTCATTTCTTCTCTACACGGGACACAAAGTGCTGGATATCTTTTGCCAGTAACCCAGGTTCCTCGAAAGAAGCAAAGTGACCTCCGCTCGGCATAAAGGTGTATGTGACAATGTTCTTGTATTTCATTTTAATCCACGACTGGGGAACGTGCTTTATATCACACGGGAAAGCAGCGATACCTGTGGGGACGTACACTCCAGTCCTGTAAATCAGAGACACCCAGTTAGGTAGGTAGTAGGAAGGCAGCTGTTATACAAAGCGTAGCACTGGAACAGAATACGTCAGTATTCTAACAAACACACAGAGCTCTAAATGGTTTGTGGTCTCCTCTGTTATTGTATCAATGCAATCAGAGTAGTTACTGCATTACTGTCATGGTTGCTGTGTCTATACAGAAACCTTCGTGCTTATTATATTGCACTTCCGTTTTCTGTGTGTTTTATACACAAGCTGTGTGCACAGTTTTAAGCGTGTACCTTTCTATTTAACATTAGGCTACATCATACTGTATTTCCAAATCCAGCAAAAAAAAAAAAAAAAGGTCTTTAATCCTAATTAAATAATAATAAAAGTGGCAATTACCTACCTAGACACCATACAACATATAAACACAATATGAGGAGTCTTGTGCCTACCTTGGTAGCAGGTGGATATAAATAGCAATACCCTATCTACTAGAGGACTTTTATGGTGCTCTGAAAGGGACCCTATAGCATAGCTAGATGGCTTTAAGCTGACAACAGTGATCACATGACAGAGACACATAGAATATCAGTAGGGGGCATCCTTCTTTTGTACCCAAAATTCATAGCAGGTATGAAACCTTTTATATGAAAGCAGAAATGTTGATGCTTCAAATCAGAAGTCCTGGGTCCATCTATCTGCCAATGACAAATACCCACAGAGCTGGTCCTATTTTGGAAGTTCTGGCAAATCTAAAGAGGTCCTTATTGTCCCCTGATGACAGAAAAAGACACTTGAGAGAATTGTTTAAAAAAATAGATATCATCTTTATAGGATATTTGGTGCAAGTAGTTTATTTTTGACTGGGTGTTAGGAGAATTTATAGATTGTAAAAATGAGTCAAAAGATGTCAAATCTGATATTTTTATGATTAGACATTTTATTTCTAAATTACAGTATTATATAAAGTTTATAAAGTGGCAAAAAATAATAGATCTTTTCATCTAATTTTCAGTTAGAAATGTTGTTGTATAGCAGGTTACACCCTACATCGTTTATGAAATGGACGACTGATGTCGTTTACCATGTATGCTTTATATACATATCATTTAGTATGGTGTATTTTCCCATATACTCTAGTGATTTACTAACATTTCTTGATCTGCTGAAAAAAAACAAGATGTGATTTGTGTGGTTACTTCACAGAAAAACACTAAAACTGATGTGCGAATCAAAAAAAATAAGTAAAGGCTCTAGCATAAGGATGTGAAGCAGTGAAAGAATTATGTATAGGGCAATTTTACATTTTCAAGAAGGTTAAATAATTAAAGTGCCAATTTATATGTATCTTTACAGCATATAGGGATCCGGCATACCTATATATGCTTTTAGCTATGTTACATATAGATTACAGATGCTTAGGAGGATCATTTTAAACAGAATGAAGTTGGCCAGTTGGTCAGTGGCTTCTGCATAGTACCAAATAACAAACACAATTCTACGGTGTCCCTCAGGTTTCCTTTTGTTGTACGAGGTTCAGGTTTCTTTTTTTCTTGACCATACAACCTTTAGTACACACAAAACCTTTATCATGTCACTTACTTGACTTGTGGAGTGTCACCCATACCCCGTACTATGTTCTCTTTGTAGAACCTCATAGAGGATGTGATGGATCCGGTTAGCCAGTAGATCAGGACATTGGTAAGGAGATGATCCATGGTGTATTTCCTGTATAAGGAGAACAACAATCATTAGCAGGACTGGAGGTCAGATGGTGAGTACTCATGCACAGTACTGCCCTGGGGCTTCTTTATGTTAAATTATTGGCTTTAAAGAAACACATCATGAGATATTGTACTTCTGAGAGGTGTTTCCTGAACAGATGAGAGCGAGGCTGATTAAAGGTCCATTATAGCAGAAAAATTCAATTTTATAATTCATTTGAGCATGTCATGTTAAGACTAGTGACCTAGCTGTGTGACTAGCACTGCTCATTGGGCCAATGGCAGTTTCTACTCAGGAACAGTAGTGCTCTGTGGGTCCCAAGCAGTACTTATACTGTCTGTTAAACCCTTTTGCAGGCGATAAACACATAGCATTAAAAGGGTTGCTAGAATTTAGAGTATGTTGGGGGGGGGGGCTCATTAAACTGAATTTGCGCTGTTAGAACTATTTCTTAGTGCTCCACACTTGTCAGTATTTGTCCTGAGTGAATGTGGAAGTGCCTGGGAGAGGAATCATTTACAGGTTATACTGTGCCATTAGAGCGCCACCTTGTTTTCATATTTCAGTGTTTAACTCTTTGTCTGGCCAAAAGAACAGCTATGTTACTATGCAATGTGCTGCAGGCCTCTCCAGCAGTCAGAGAGTTAAAGGGCGGTGAAGTAGGATTTACACGTGATTAACATGATGGGGACGGGGGAAAAGCACTGAGCAACCATAAAGCACAACATACGGTAGAAGTACGTGCTGTTACCCTTTAGGTGTGAAGAAGCAATACTGCTTTATATTAAGCCGTTTCATCCAAGCAAATCTGGCAAAATATCTGTACAGCAATATTTGTTACAATTAGTTTTATGAAAATGTGATATCCAGTTTTTCAGCAGAAAAACAAACAGATTGCACCGTCCCTCAAACCTGACACTTTCACAGGGCAGTGATCATTGGAACTGGAAACTGTTAGGTTAGTGGCATAATTATACAGCGCAGTCTGCCAATCAGACAGCTGTAATGTGCTCAAAGGGTTAAACGAACCAGAAGTCAGTGAGCGACAACCGTACATTAAGCAAAACATGTCAGTTTGTAATTCTTCACTTAGAAACGGTGGTACAAAGTGCCAGATTTCACAGGGAATCATTTTCACAAACAAATGGTTCTGACCATGAGGGTTTATCATGAAAACCGACCTTTCAAGACCTCCATCCTCAAGTTCCCGGAAGCTTGAGTCTGTCCACGTGGAGAACTTCTCTAGAATATAGGCAGCGAGTCCAGCAGGAGAGTCATTCAGGGCCGAGCCTGCAACGTAATACAAGAGGGGTCTGTGTTACACACAAAAATATATATTCTATGGCTCATTTAGAACATTTTACTGTATGTATAATTATTTTATTTAATTCAAAAAAATATTTAATATAACAATAACATGCTTTGAAGATAGCAATTCTTCATGTGCCCTAACCCTATCACATTAGTCCTAAATTGCAAACTACAATGCACGTTACGCATATTTTACATTCCTATATTCTCCTGTCAGGTTATCAAGCAAGTATAGGTGTTAGGTTATTCAGTTTGTACTCTCCAATGACTTCTATGGGGTGAATACGTTAACACAGTCGTGATATTTTATTAGCACACATTCACCTAAATTACGAGTTTTGAGCGCTATAGGGAAAGTAAAGAACGCAACAAAAGTGGTGTTATTTAACCCCCTATAGCGCTGCCATTACAAGTTTTGAAAAACACTTCTTGCGCGGGCGATATGAAGGTATTAAGCTTTCCCCATAGACATCAATAGGGAGAGCCGGCAAAAAAAAAGTCTAACACCTGCGATTGCGGAAACAAAAGCTCAGTAACGCAGCCCCATTGATGTCTATGGGGAAAAAGAAAAGACAATTTAAACCTAACACCCTAACATAAACCCTGAGTCTAAACACCCCTAATCTGTTGCCCCCGACTCCTGCCTACAGTTATTAACCCCTAATATGCCGCTCCCGATATCGCCGCCACTATACTTAAGTTATTAACCCCTTATCCGCCGCACCCCAACATCACCACAACTATATTAAAGTTATTAACCCCTATTCCGCCGATATCGCCGCCACCTAAATAAAGCTATTAACCTCTAAACCTCTGGCCTCCCACATCACTACCACTAAATAAACCTATTAACCCCTAAACCACCAGCCCCCCACATCGCAACAACCTAAATTAAACTATTAACCCCTAACCCTAATGTAACCCTAGCACACCCCAACTTTAACATAATTAAAATAGATCTAAATTAAATTTACAATTAACTAAATAAACCTATTAACCCCTAAACTGCCAGCCCCCCACATCGCAACAACCTAAAATAAACTAAATTAACCCCTAAACCTAACCCCCTAACTTTAACATAATGAAATAAGATCTAAATTAAAGTTACTATTATTAACTAAATAATACCTATTTAAAACTAAATACTTACTTACCTGTGAAATAAAACCTAAGATAGGATGAAGACTCTTCACCTGGATTAGGACTTCAACTCCAGGATGAAGATCATTCAAGCCGGACTTTAAAAACTGTGGATCGCCAGGGGGTTAGTGTTAGGCTTTTTTAAGGGTTTATTGGGTGGGTTTTATTTTTTAGTTTAGGGTCTGGGCAGTAAAAGAGCTAAATGCTCTTTAAAGGGCAATGCCCAAACAAATGCCCTTTTCAGGGCAATGAGTATCTTAGGTTTTTTTAGAAATAGGTTTTTTATTTTGGTGGTTGGTTGGGTGGTGGAAGGCCCGGACTGACCATAGGGCATACCGGGCATTTGCCCGGTGGGCCGCCGGTTATCTTAGCCCCTCCCACTATTACCACTCATAGTGCGTGCCCCAAATTTTTTTCTCTTGCATACAGTGGCCATGAGACAAAATTGCAAGTAGCAGATTCTCTCAGTCTCACGGCCGTTGTTACCGCTGTATGTAAGTCTGTCTCTGCAGACTGTGTCCGCTGATCACTCACGGTCCTCCTCCCACCCTTGGCTGCTGGCGCCCGCATCAGTATTACTGTAGCAGCATGTCTCTTGCATACAGCGGCCGCCCATGAGGCAAAATTGCAAGCAGATGCTCTCAGTCTCACGGCCACTGTATGTAAGTCTGGAGTGTCTGTGTCCCCTGCTCCTTATAAGGCAGTATGGCCATTTAACAGTGCTGCAAAATTTACAAATAATACTTTTCACATATTATTTGTAAATTTTGCAGCACTGTTAAACGGCCATACTGCCTTATAAGGAGCAGGGGACACAGACACTCTAGACTTACATACAGCGGTCGTGAGACTAAGAGCAACTGCTTACAATTTTGCCTCACGGACGGCCGCTGTATGCAAGAGACATGCTGCTACAGTAATACTGATGTGGGCACCAGCGGCCAAGGGTGGGAGGAGGACCGCGAGTGAGACATGCCATGCTGCAGTGCTAATGATGCGGGTGGCCATGGGTCGGGTGGGAGGAGCAGCAGGGGCCTCCGAGATCTGTGCTGGCCTGCTGCTGGCTAGGAGCCGGAACTAAAAAGGGAGAACATGTGACCTCCCGCTCCCTCATCACTTCCCGAATCCTCCCTGTGTAGCCGCGTACAGGAGGGAATAGAGGCTGCCTGCACTAATTCCAACCCTAGCCATAACCCTAACACCATACACTAATCCCCTGGCGTTTACCCTAATTCCAATCCTAGCCATAACCCTAACCCTATACACTAATCCCCTGGTTCTTACCCTAATTTCAACCCTAGCCAAAACCCTAACCCTAAACACTAATCTTAACCCTGGTTCTTACCCAGATTCCAACCCTATCCATAAACCTAACCCCATACACCAATCCTAATACTGGTTCTTACCCTAATTCCAACTATAACCCTAACCCCATACACTAATCCCCTAGTGCTTACCCTTATTCCAACCCTAGCCATTACCCTAAACCTAAACTCATACACTAATCCTAACCCTAGTTCTTACTCTAATTCCAACCATAACCCTAAACCTAACCCCATACACTAATCCCCTGGTGCTTACCCTAATTCCAACTCTAGCCATAACCCTAACCCCATACACTAATCCCCTGGTGCTTACCCTAATTCCAACCCTAGCCATAACCCTAACACCATACACTAATCCCCTGGCGTTTACCCTAATTCCAATCCTAGCCATAACCCTAACCCTATACACTAATCCCCTGGTTTTTACCCTAATTTCAACCCTAGCCATAACCCTAACCCTAAACACTAATCCTAACCCTGGTTCTTACCCAGATTCCAACCCTAGCCATAAACCTAACCCCATACACCAATCCTAATCCTGGTTCTAACCCTAATTCCAAAACTAGCCATAACCCTAACCCCTACTTATTTTAAACTATTAACTATTATTGAGTTTTCAATATATCACCTTTTCATTCTAAAGATTTGTATTTAAAAGGGCAGTATACTATAAAATAGTTTTTCTCTTAATGTGTTTCCAATTACTTATTTTTCCAGTTGCAGAATATAAAATGTATGAGATTTGTTTTTTTAAGGCTTATTTGTGTATATGGATTAGCTGATTTTGTCTTTTGAAGCCACAACCTAATAAATTGGGTTCAGCTTGTAGGTATAATCAGATCTCATTACTTTATCACATTGTGTACATATACCTGCTTCTTTATCTTATATCTGTCCATAAACCAATCATCAGTACTTGGAGAGAACAATGGAAAATTAACATTGTATTACCTTATCTCTTCTATAACCCACTGGGAGTGTAATTTCTTCTACTGGCTGTGTTAACACAGCTTGGCCTCAAGACCAAAAACTTTCAGGATGGGTGGGGATACCACAGGCTAAATAAACTATTTAAAATGCTAATATAAGGCTATTGGAAATATTTGTAAATAATTTAATACACTCCAGCAGGTAAAGTGGATAATTGGGAACAAATTAAAGGGGAGACATTTTTTGAGTAAATTGTCCCATTAAATTCATGTTTACATATTTTAAGTCAGCTTTTCAGGTCCCTGACATATCTGATAGTGATTATAATTGGTATAACTATTCACAAATATTCCAATTGTATTCACGTTTGGTTACAGCAACTCTCTTATCCTATTAATATTTTATATATAAGTTTGGTATGCTTTATCTAAGGTTGCCTTTAAGGGAAGAAAAGGTCAAAATTGATATGTGCATGGGTGTATTTCAATTTTAAATAGCAGTATTTTTGTAATATAATTCCATTAGCAAAAATGCTTTTAGTAAGTTATTGCTGGTCTTTAGCAGCATACGCACATATGCTTTGAGGCCCTGTGAACTAGTTTTCAAACCCCACACAGTCTCAGAGTCAGCAGGGGCTTCTATGACACTTATTAAATCTATACAGACACAACACACACCACCGCCAGGTCTCTGAGCTTGAATACTGAGAGTTATGTGAACTAAATAATTAGTTTATTGAATATGTCTTGTGTTTACAAATGAACACTTTGTGTTTTTCATTAAAAATATGCAAATTTGTATTGTTTTTATTGTTTTTTTTATATTTTAGTTTTTTTTCATATATTCACAAAATATATATATTATACTTGTCATATTCGGTATACGGTTAAATAAGAAACGGGGGGGGGGGAGTGGGCTGCTTTGCCTTAAAATGCCTGGGCCTATTTTTGGTCCCAGTCCGGCCCTGGGTGGTGGGTTTTACTGTTGGGGTTTTTTGTGTTTTTTTTTCTACAGGTAAAAGAGCTGATATCTTTGGGGCAATGCCCCACAAAAGGCCCTTTTAAGGGCCTTTGGTAGTTTATTGTAGGCTTTTTTTTTTTTTTTTTTTTTGGGCGGGCTTTTTTATTTTAATAGGGCAATAAGATTAGGTGTAATTCTTTTTTATTTTGATAGGGCAATAAGATTAGGTGTAATTCTTTTTTATTTTGATAGGGCAATAAGATTAGGTGTAATTCTTTTTTATTTTGATAGGGCAATAAGATTAGGTGTAATTCTTTTTTATTTTGGATAATTTCGTTTTTTATTTTTTGTAACTTAGTATTTTTTTTGTAATGAGATACTTTGTAATTTTTAGAGTAGTGTTAGGATTTTTTTAATGTGCAGTTTAGTTTTATTTAATTGGTAGTTAGTTTAATAATTATATTAGTTTAATTGTTAGTTTAAACTTAGGTTTTTTTTATTTGACAGGTAAGTTTAAATTTAATTTAAGATAGGGAAATTGTAATTTTAATATAAAGTTAGGGTGGCTTTAGGTTTAGGGGTTACTAGTTTAAAATTAGTTTATTGCGATGGGGGGGGGGGATTTCGGTTTAGGGGTTAATAGTTTTATTTAGAATATTTCGTTGTTGGGGGGCTTTCGGTTTAGGGGTTAATAGGTTTATTATAGTGGCTTGCGGTTTAAGGCTTAATAACTTTGTATAGCTGGGTCGATGTGGGCGGACGGCAGATTAGGGGTTAATAATATTTAAATAGTGTCTGCGATGCGGGAGGGCAGCGGTTTAGGCGGAAATAACTTTAGCATAGTGGTGATGATGTCGGGGAGCTGCGAAATAGGGGATAATAAAAAAAATGTAGTGGCGGCTATGCCGAAAGCGGCAGATTAGGGGTTAATACATTTAAAATAGTGTTTACAATGCGGGAGGTCCTCAGTTTAGGGGTTAATAGGTAGTTTATGAGTGTTAGTGTACTTTTTAACACTTTAGTTATGAGTTTTATGCTACGGCTTTGTAGCATAACACATAACTACTGACATCTATGCCGACAAGACTAGTAATGGCTGCGTTAGGGAAAAAGATGCGTTATGGGCCACAACGCTGCTATTTGACTCATAATGCAAAAAACGTTATCTAGGCGTTTGTGTTTCGCTCCTACACTAACTTTTTACTTTCAACTTGTAATATGTAACGTGTAATAATCTAACCCTAAAGCTTTTATATTGCAATTGCAAGGTGTTTACTGTCCCTTTTAGTTTGTGGTAAAAAGCTAAGATGTTGTGTGATGCAGGTTAAAGGCTGGCACTATGCAAGGTCAACGAACACAGTTAGGATTAGGGGTTAACCCTTTTGCTCCTGGTGTTATAGCTACTTATAGATACCAATCAATATTAATATGGAAGTTGAAGTGTAAAAACCTAAACAGAACATTAGAGAAAACATTTACAAAGACATATTAATATCTTTAGATGTGTGTATGAATCAGCTGCGCGTATAAACCAGCTGTGCGTACAAACCAGTTGCGGGTACATATATGATGTGCGTACATATAAGCTGTGCATACAAATCAGCTGCGGGTACATATAAGCTGCACGTACAAACCAGCTGCGGGTACATATAAGATGTGCGTACATATAAGCTGTGCATACAAATCAGCTGCGGGTACATATAAGCTGCACGTACAAATCAGCTGCGGGTACATATAAGATGTGCATAGAAATCCGGTGTGCGTACATATAAGCTGCACGTACAAATCAGCTGTGGGTACATATAAGATGTGCGTACATATAAGCTGTGCATACAAATCAGCTGCGGGTACATATAAGCTGTGCATAGAAATCAGGTGTGCGTACATATAAGCTGCATGTACAAATCAGCTGTGGGTACATATAAGCTGCACGTACAAATCAGCTGCGGGTACAAATCAGCTGCGTGTACATATAAGCTGTGCATAGAAATCAGGTGTGCGTACATATAAGCTGCACGTACAAACCAGCTGTGGGTACATATAAGCTGCACGTACAAACCAGCTGTGGGTACATATAAGCTGCGCGTACAAATCAGCTGCGGGTACATATAAGCTGTGCATAGAAATCAGGTGTGCGTACATATAAGCTGCACATACAAATCAGCTGTGGGTACATATAAGCTGCACGTACAAATCAGCTGCGGGTACATATAAGCTGTGCATTGAAATCAGTGTGTGCGTACATATAAGCTGCACGTACAAACCAGCTGTGGGTACATATAAGCTGCGCGTACAAATCAGCTGCGGGTACATATAAGCTGTGCATAGAAATCAGGTGTGCGTACATATAAGCTGCACATACAAATCAGCTGTGGGTACATATAAGCTGCGCGTACAATTCAGCTGCGGGTACATATAAGCTGCATGTACAAACCAGCTGTGCGTACATATAAGTTGTGCGTAGAAACCAGCTGCACGTACATATAAGCTGTGCATACAAATCAGCTGCGCGTACAAATCAGCTGTGCGTACAAACAGGTAGTTTATAGCTCTCACCTACAGTGTCCGGCTTGGTAGCCTGAAGGTGGAAATAGCCAGACTCTCTTAATATCGCATACAGATTCTTCTCCAAGTACGGGAATAAACGCCTGACATCCTCTCTTGTTAAACCAACTAGCCACGGCACATATCGCCCAAGAAGCACAGATATGAACATCCCCAGGCTTCCGTTCTCCAGAAAAACTACATTCAAATGAAGGCCCTTCACAGCCCTGTAAAAAAAAACAGATTCATGGTGAATATTGATCAGGAATCAGTATAGAACTAGATTATAAAGTTGTCATAGTAAGAACACGCTAAAAAGGATAAATGAGGACATTATGTTATTACAGTGAATTTAAAGGAACACTGAAGACTGTGTAATTGCAAGAAACTTTCAGATAGATTATGAGTTTTGAGCGCTATAGGGAAATTAACGAGCGCCACAAAAGCAGCGTTAATTCACCTCCCTATAGCGCTGCTATTACAGGTTTACAAAAAGCAGGCTTGCGCGGGCGATATGGTTGCGTTGAGCTCCATACCTCACCCAAATACAATCGCTGCTTTGACGTGCTCGTGCACGATTTCCCCATAGACATCAATGGGGAGAGCCGGCAAAAAAAAAAGCCTAAACCTGCGATCGCGGAAAAAAAAAGTTCCATAACGCAGCCCCATTGATGTCTATGGGGAAAGAAAAATTTATGTTTAAACCTAACACCCTAACATAAAAACCACGTCTAAACACCCCTAATTTGCTGCCCCCAACATCTCAGCAACCTACATTACAGTTATTAACCCCTAATCTTCCGCCCCAATATGCTAAAGTTATTAACCCCTAAACCTCTGGCCTCCAAAATCACTAACAATAAATAAATATATTAACCCCTAAACCTAACCCTAATGTAACCCTAAGCCTAGGTCTAACCCTACCCCCCCCAACTTAAATATAATTAAAATCTAAATAAAACTTACAATTATTACCTAAATAATTCCTATTTAAAACTAAATACTTACCTATAAATGAAACCTAAGCTAGCTACAAAATAAATAATAGTTACATTGTAGCTAGCTTAGGTTTTATTTTTATTTCACAGGTAAGTTTGTATTTATTTTAACTAGGCAGACTAGTTAGTAAATAGTTATTAACTATTTACTAGCTACCTAGCTAAAATAAATAAAAATTTGCCTGTAAAATAAAACCTAACCTGAGTTACACTAAAACCTAACATTACAATAAAATAAATTAAATTAATAAAAAACAATTATCTAAATTACAAAAAAAATAAAACACTAAATTACACAAAATAAAAAATGAAATTATCAAAAATAAAAAAACAAATTACTCCTAATCTAATAGCCCTATAAAAATAAAAAAGCCCCCCAAAATAAAAATAAAAAACCTAGCCTACACTAAACTGCCAATGGCCCTTAAAAGGGCCTTTTGCGGGGCATTGCCCCAAAGAAATCGGGTCTTTTACCTGTAAAAAAAAAATGCAAACAACCCCCCAACAGTAAAATAGGATTGAGCTTTCATCCTATTGGCTGATCCAATCAGCCAATAAGATTGAGCTTGCATTCTATTGGCTGATTGGATCAGTCAATAGGATGAAAGCTCAATCCTATTGGCTGATTGCAACAGCCAATAGGATTTTTTCCCTTTTAATTCCTATTGGCTGAAAGAATTCTATCAGCCAATCAGAATGTAAGGGACGCCATCTTGGATGACGTCACTTAAAGGGAAACTTTATTCTACAGCGGATTCTCCATGCCGGATGTCTTGAAGATGGACCCGCTCTGCGCCGGATGGATGAAGATAGAAGATGCCAACTGGATGAAGACTTCTGCCCGCTTGGATGAAGACGGATGTCCGGTCTTCGAAAACTGTAAGTGGATCGTCGGGGTTAGTATTAGGTTTTTTTAAGGGTCTATTGGGTGGGTTTTATTTTTAGATTAGGGACTTTGGGCAATGTAAAAGAGCTAAACGCCATTTTAAGGGCAATGCCCATCCAAATGCCCTTTTCAGGGAAATGTTTAGCTTAGGTTTATTTTGATTTGGTTTTTATTTGGGGGGTTTGGTTAGGTGGGTGTTGAGTTTTACTATTGAGGGGTTGTTTGTAATTTTTTTAACAGGTAAAAGATCTGATTTCTTTGGGGCAATGCCCCGCAAAAGGCCCTTTTAAGGGCCATTGGCAGTTTAGTGTAGGCTAAGGGGGGGGGTATTTGGGGGGGGGCTTTTTTATTTTGATAGGGCTAATAGATTAGGAGTCATTTGTTATTATTTTTGATAATTTTGTTTTTTATTTTGTGTAATTTAGTGGGGGGGGTTGTAATTTAGATAATTGTATTTTATTAATTTAATTTATTTGATTGTAATGTTAGTTTTTAGTGTAAGGCATGATAGGTTTTATTTTACAGGTAAATTTGTATTTATTTTAGCTAGGTAGTTAGTAAATAGTTAATAACTAGTTACTAACTAGTCTACTTAGTTAAAATAAATACAAACTTACCTGTGAAATAAAAATAAAACCTAAGCTAGCTACAATGTAACTATTATTTATTTTGTAGCTAGCTTAGGTTTTATTTTATAGGTATTTCATTTTAAATAGGAATTATTTAGGTAATAATTCTAAGATTTATTTAGATTTATTTTTAATTATAATTAAGTTAGGGGTGTTAGGCTTAGGGTTACGTTAGGGTTAGGTTTAGGGGTTAATATATTTATGTAGTGATGTGGGAGACCAGAGGTTTAGGGGGTTAATAGTTTATTTTAGTATATTTTGTTGTGGGGCGCTTGCGGTTTAGTGGTTAATAGGTTTATTCTAGCGGCGGTGTTGGCGGACGGCAGAGTAGGGGTTAATAATATTTAAATAAAGTTTGCGATGCGGGAGTGCAGCGGTTTAGGGGTTAATAGGTTTAGTATAGTGGTGACAATGTCTGGGAGATGCAGAATAGGGGTTAATAAAAAAATTTAAGTGGCGGCGATGTCGGGAGCGGCAGATTAGGGATTAATAATTTTAGTATTTGCGATGCAGGAGGGCCTTGGTTTAGGGGTTAATAGGCAGTTTATGGGTGTTAGTGTACCCCCTCAACAGTAAAATAGGATTGAGCTTTCATCCTATTGGCTGATCCAATCAGCCAATAGGATTGAGCTCGCATTCTATTGGCTGATTGGATCAGCCAATAGGATGAAAGCTCAATCCTATTGGCTGATTGCAACAGCCAATAGGATTTTTTCCCCTTTAATTCCTATTGGCTGAAAGAATTCTATCAGCCAATCGGAATGTAAGGGACGCCATCTTGGATGACGTCACTTAAAGGGAAACTTTATTCTACAGCGGATTCTCCATGCTGGATGTCTTGAAGATGGTTTATTCTAGCGGTGGTGTTGGCGGACGGCAGAATAGGGGTTAACAATATTTAAATAAAGTTTACGATGTGGAAGTGCAGCGGTTTAGGGGTTAATAGGTTTAGTATAGTGGTGACAATGTTGGGGAGCGGCAGATTAGGGATTAATAATTTTATTTTAGTATTTGTGATGCAGGAGGGCCTTGGTTTAGGGGTTAATAGGTAGTTTATGGGTGTTAGTGTACTTTGTAGCACTTTAGTTATGAGTTTTGTGTTACGGCTCCTTGTAGGGCTGAGCGTGAGCCTACGCACTCTTGCTCCTTGTAGGGCTGAGCGTGAGCCTACGCACTCTTGCTCCTTGTAGGGCTGAGCGTGAGCCTACGCACTCTTGCTCCTTGTAGGGCTGAGCGTGAGCCTACGCACTCTTGCTCCTTGTAGGGCTGAGCGTGAGCCTACGCACTCTTGCTCCTTGTAGGGCTGAGCGTGAGCCTACGCACTCTTGCTCCTTGTAGGGCTGAGCGTGAGCCTACGCACTCTTGCTCCTTGTAGGGCTGAGCGTGAGCCTACGCACTCTTGCTCCTTGTAGGGCTGAGCGTGAGCCTACGCACTCTTGCTCCTTGTAGGGCTGAGCGTGAGCCTACGCACTCTTGCTCCTTGTAGGGCTGAGCGTGAGCCTACGCACTCTTGCTCCTTGTAGGGCTGAGCGTGAGCCTACGCACTCTTGCTCCTTGTAGGGCTGAGCGTGAGCCTACGCACTCTTGCTCCTTGTAGGGCTGAGCGTGAGCCTACGCACTCTTGCTCCTTGTAGGGCTGAGCGTGAGCCTACGCACTCTTGCTCCTTGTAGGGCTGAGCGTGAGCCTACGCACTCTTGCTCCTTGTAGGGCTGAGCGTAAGCCTACGCACTCTTGCTCCTTGTAGGGCTGAGCGTAAGCCTACGCACTCTTGCTCCTTGTAGGGCTGAGCGTAAGCCTACACACTCTTGCTCCTTGTAGGGCTGAGCGTAAGCCTACACACTCTTGCTCCTTGTAGGGCTGAGCGTAAGCCTACACACTCTTGCTCCTTGTAGGGCTGAGCGTAAGCCTACACACTCTTGCTCCTTGTAGGGCTGAGCGTAAGCCTACACACTCTTGCTCCTTGTAGGGCTGAGCGTAAGCCTACACACTCTTGCTCCTTGTAGGGCTGAGCGTAAGCCTACACACTCTTGCTCCTTGTAGGGCTGAGCGTAAGCCTACACACTCTTGCTCCTTGTAGGGCTGAGCGTAAGCCTACACACTCTTGCTCCTTGTAGGGCTGAGCGTAAGCCTACACACTCTTGCTCCTTGTAGGGCTGAGCGTAAGCCTACACACTCTTGCTCCTTGTAGGGCTGAGCGTAAGCCTACACACTCTTGCTCCTTGTAGGGCTGAGCGTAAGCCTACACACTCTTGCTCCTTGTAGGGCTGAGCGTAAGCCTACACACTCTTGCTCCTTGTAGGGCTGAGCGTAAGCCTACACACTCTTGCTCCTTGTAGGGCTGAGCGTAAGCCTACACACTCTTGCTCCTTGTAGGGCTGAGCGTAAGCCTACACACTCTTGCTCCTTGTAGGGCTGAGCGTAAGCCTACACACTCTTGCTCCTTGTAGGGCTGAGCGTAAGCCTACACACTCTTGCTCCTTGTAGGGCTGAGCGTAAGCCTACACACTCTTGCTCCTTGTAGGGCTGAGCGTAAGCCTACACACTCTTGCTCCTTGTAGGGCTGAGCGTAAGCCTACACACTCTTGCTCCTTGTAGGGCTGAGCGTAAGCCTACACACTCTTGCTCCTTGTAGGGCTGAGCGTAAGCCTACACACTCTTGCTCCTTGTAGGGCTGAGCGTAAGCCTACACACTCTTGCTCCTTGTAGGGCTGAGCGTAAGCCTACACACTCTTGCTCCTTGTAGGGCTGAGCGTAAGCCTACACACTCTTGCTCCTTGTAGGGCTGAGCGTAAGCCTACACACTCTTGCTCCTTGTAGGGCTGAGCGTAAGCCTACACACTCTTGCTCCTTGTAGGGCTGAGCGTAAGCCTACACACTCTTGCTCCTTGTAGGGCTGAGCGTAAGCCTACACACTCTTGCTCCTTGTAGGGCTGAGCGTAAGCCTACACACTCTTGCTCCTTGTAGGGCTGAGCGTAAGCCTACACACTCTTGCTCCTTGTAGGGCTGAGCGTAAGCCTACACACTCTTGCTCCTTGTAGGGCTGAGCGTAAGCCTACACACTCTTGCTCCTTGTAGGGCTGAGCGTAAGCCTACACACTCTTGCTCCTTGTAGGGCTGAGCGTAAGCCTACACACTCTTGCTCCTTGTAGGGCTGAGCGTAAGCCTACACACTCTTGCTCCTTGTAGGGCTGAGCGTAAGCCTACACACTCTTGCTCCTTGTAGGGCTGAGCGTAAGCCTACACACTCTTGCTCCTTGTAGGGCTGAGCGTAAGCCTACACACTCTTGCTCCTTGTAGGGCTGAGCGTAAGCCTACACACTCTTGCTCCTTGTAGGGCTGAGCGTAAGCCTACACACTCTTGCTCCTTGTAGGGCTGAGCGTAAGCCTACACACTCTTGCTCCTTGTAGGGCTGAGCGTAAGCCTACACACTCTTGCTCCTTGTAGGGCTGAGCGTAAGCCTACACACTCTTGCTCCTTGTAGGGCTGAGCGTAAGCCTACACACTCTTGCTCCTTGTAGGGCTGAGCGTAAGCCTACACACTCTTGCTCCTTGTAGGGCTGAGCGTAAGCCTACACACTCTTGCTCCTTGTAGGGCTGAGCGTAAGCCTACACACTCTTGCTCCTTGTAGGGCTGAGCGTAAGCCTACACACTCTTGCTCCTTGTAGGGCTGAGCGTAAGCCTACACACTCTTGCTCCTTGTAGGGCTGAGCGTAAGCCTACACACTCTTGCTCCTTGTAGGGCTGAGCGTAAGCCTACACACTCTTGCTCCTTGTAGGGCTGAGCGTAAGCCTACACACTCTTGCTCCTTGTAGGGCTGAGAGTAAGCCTACACACTCTTGCTCCTTGTAGGGCTGAGAGTAAGCCTACACACTCTTGCTCCTTGTAGGGTTGAGAGTAAGCCTACACACTCTTGCTCCTTGTAGGGCTGAGAGTAAGCCTACACACTCTTGCTCCTTGTAGGGCAGAGAGTAAGCCTACACACTCTTGCTCCTTGTAGGGTTGAGAGTAAGCCTACACACTCTTGCTCCTTGTAGGGTTGAGAGTAAGCCTACACACTCTTGCTCCTTGTAGGGTTGTGAGTAAGCCTACACACTCTTGCTCCTTGTAGGGTTGTGAGTAAGCCTACACACTCTTGCTCATTGTAGGGTTGTGAGTAAGCCTACACACTCTTGCTCATTGTAGGGTTGTGAGTAAGCCTACACACTCTTGCTCATTGTAGGGATGGGGTAAGCCTACAAACTGATAAAAACATAGAAAGAAAAGGGATTTGCAGACTTATCCCAAGCTCTACGAATAAACAGAGTCATTAGATTCTACCGACATATTTAGAGAAACAGGGGAGTCTCCATCTACTTGGAGCCTAATCCAAGACCTGGGAAAACCATATAGTTCACTAAATTAGCCAGTAAACCAGTAAATGTAGAGGTCTCACAAGGATGGACAGTACTAGACCTAAGATTTTTCTAAACTTATGTATTAGGGACTGACACTGTAGCCCTGAAAATGGTACACAATGAGCACATGATGAGTAAGTACAATTGATTTATTTGGCACATGTACCGTCTGTGGTTTGTAGGATTGTTTCCATGTAATTACCTTGTACTTCAAGAAATATTGATTTAAACAAAAACAACAAAATAATTATGATTTTTTAAGGAAGCCTGTGCCGAAAACAATCACTCAAAAACAAATATTGTTTAATAGTTCACAAATTCCCCTTATCTAAGTAAAGAGTTTAGACGCTCCTCTCTAAACGCTATTGATTAGTTCTGTGACTAAAGAGTTACACTTACTCTGGTTTCATCTGAGATAAATTGGTGGCAATTGCACTTCCCCAGTCTCCTCCTTGCAGGTAAAATTCCTTAAATCCCAGTCTTAGCATCAGTTTGTAGAAGATCCGAGCAGCAGCAACAGTATTAAATCCTGGGCATGGGAAGAAAGCCTGGTGTTTAAGCTCCGAGTCTAAATCATAGCTTATGCACATTTTTAGCATTAATAGACCATGAACTACTTCATTAAAACTAGTAGCCGTGAAGCATACAATTTGTGCTTTAGAATTAAGGGGTTAATCACACTCTTGCGGCTGTTTCTACAGATAGCGCTTTCTGAAGTTTAAACGGTATTAGTGTGATCCAGCAAAATACTTCTGCCGTTATTACCCCTGAAAACACCACAAAATCATTATCTACAATGCTGATCTCCTACTCTAAACAAACAAATGTGCAGGATACAGAGGACATTAAACTTGTTATTTCATCATTCAGACAGAGCATACAATAGTAACTTTTCAATTTACTTTTTGTTCTCTTGCTATGCTTTGTTCAAGAGTAGGCTAAGCAGTAAGGACGCACTACTGGGAACTAGCTGATCACATCTGGAGAGCCTATGAAAAGACACATATATGGGCAGCCACCAATCAGCAGCTAGCTCTAAGTTTACCTAGGTATGCTCTTTAACAAAGGATACCAAGAGGAAAAAGCTAATTTGATAATAGAAGTAAATTGAAAAGTGGTTTAAAATTGTATGCTCTGTCTGAATCATAAAGGTTTAATTTTTACTTTACTGTCCCTTTAGGGACAAACAAAATTCTGAGGTATAGAGATTACATCACAGGTTAAAGTGCTTGTATGTTAACTGATTGCTTTTTATAGTGTGTAGTGATACTAATAGGTGATGTGTGCAATACAGTAGCAGTATGTGTATGTGTCTGTGTGTCTGTGTGTGTGAGTGTCTGTGTGTCTGTGTGTGTGAGTGTCTGTGTGTGTGAGTGTCTGTGTGTGTGAGTGTCTGTGTGTGTGAGTGTCTGTGTGTGTGAGTGTCTGTGTGTCTGTGTGTGTGAGTGTCTGTGTGTGTGAGTGTCTGTGTGTCTGTGTGTGTGTGAGTGTCTGTGTGTCTGTGTGTGTGCCTGTGTGTGCGCCTGTGTGTGAGTGTCTGTGTGTGCGCCTGTGTGTGAGTGTCTGTGTGTGCGCCTGTGTGTGAGTGTCTGTGTGTGCGCCTGTGTGTGAGTGTCTGTGTGTCTGTGTGTGTGCCTGTGTGTGCGTGTGAGTGTCTGTGGGTCTGTGTGTGTGCCTGTGTGTGCGTGTGAGTGTCTGTGGGTCTGTGTGTGTGCCTGTGTGTGCGCCTGTGTGAGTGTCTGTGTGTCTGCCTGTGTGTGCGCCTGTGTGTGCCTGTGTGTGCGCCTGTGTGAGTGTCTGTGTGTCTGCCTGTGTGTGCGCCTGTGTGTGCGTGTGTGTGCGTGCGTGTGTCTGTGTGTGCGTGCGTGTGTCTGTGTGTCTGTGTGTGCATCTGTGTGTGTGTCTGTGCGTGCGTCTGTGTGTGTGTCTGTGCGTGCGTCTGTGTGTGTGTCTGTGCGTGCGTCTGTGTGTGTGTCTGTGCGTGCGTCTGTGTGTGTGTCTGTGCGTGCGTCTGTGTGTGTGTCTGTGCGTGCGTCTGTGTGTGTGTCTGTGCGTGCGTCTGTGTGTGTGTCTGTGCGTGCGTCTGTGTGTGTGTCTGTGCGTGCGTCTGTGTGTGTGTCTGTGCGTGCGTCTGTGCGTGTGTCTGTGCGTGCGTCTGTGCGTGCGTCTGTGTGTGTGTCTGTGCGTGCGTCTGTGTGTGTGTCTGTGCGTGCGTCTGTGTATGTGTGTGTGCGTGCGTCTGTGTGTGTGTGCGTGCGTCTGTGTGTGTGTGCGTGCGTCTGTGTGTGCGTGCGTCTGTGTGTGTGTGCGTCTGTGCGTGTGCGTGCGTCTGTGCGTGTGCGTGCGTCTGTGTGTGTGTGCGTCTGTGCGTGTGCGTGCGTCTGTGCGCGCCTGTGTGCGTGTGCGCGTGCGTGCGCCTGTGTGCGCGTGTGTCTGTGTGCGCGTGCGCCTGTGTGTCTGTGTGCGCGTGTGTCTGTGTGTCTGTGCGTGCGTGTGTGTGTGCGTGTGTGTGTCTGTGCGTGCGTGTGTCTGTGCGTGCGTGTGTCTGTGCGTGCGTGTGTCTGTGCGTGCGTGTGTCTGTGCGTGCGTGTGTCTGTGCGTGCGTGTGTCTGTGCGTGCGTGTGTCTGTGCGTGCGTGTGTCTGTGCGTGCGTGTGTCTGTGCGTCTGTGCGTGCGTGCGTCTGTGCGTGCGTGCGTCTGTGCGTGCGTGCGTCTGTGCGTGCGTGCGTCTGTGCGTGCGTGCGTCTGTGCGTGCGTGCGTCTGTGCGTGCGTGCGTCTGTGCGTGTGTGTGTGTGTGCGACTCTGTGTGCGCGCGACTCTGCATGTGTGTGTGTGTGTGTGACTCTGCGTGTGTGACTCTGCGTGTGTGTGTCTTTTACAAGAATTTTAACGAGGCATTATCAGTATAGTCAGAATGTGTGTTTGTCAAATTATAGATTTTTTTTTTCATTTTTAGTAGTGTAAAAGTGCTTGTTATTATTGATTGTTTGAGCAGTTAGTGTTTGTATCTGTTTGATGAAATTGCTTTCTAATGTCATTCAATATGGCGGGGCGCAATTTCAGTGTGTTTTGCATAAATCCAGGGTTACATTTAAAACATTTTGGGGTATCAGTAATAAGTGAAAAACTTTTGACTGTGGGTTTATCAAGTCTTTTTAGCTGTGGAATGTTAAATGTTCTTCCAATAAAAATAAAAACAGCTGACTGTGATCAAGTTGGCATCTTCCACTGCAAACATGAAGATAATTATTGAATAAAAGTTTGTGATTATCATTAGCACAGGTTTTCTGCATGGACCTACACAATGATCTCACCATCTGATCACAGTTTCAATCTTCTGCAACCTCTCTACACCCACTACTGATACTACTCCCCCCCCCCATGTCTCACCCTTCTTGTGCGAAGCCTCTGAGAAGCCAAATCCTGGTATAGATGGGCAAATGACCTCAAATGAGAGGTCAGGATTTAGACCATGCTTCTCTGGCTCAGTCAGAAGTGGGATAATGCGATAAAACTCATAAAAAGAGCCAGGCCATCCATGAACCATGAGAAGAGGACGAGCCTTCTTTCCTGGAGCAAGCTGTGGAGGCTTCACATGAATAAAATGTACCTCCAATCCTGTAATAAAGCAGAATAATCATAATAATCACCCTGTAATAAAGCAGAATAATCATAATAATCACCCTGTAATAAAGCAGAATAATAATAATAATAGTCCTGTAATATAGCATAATAATAATAATAATAATAATAATAATAATAATAATAATCACCCTGTAATAAAGCATAATAATAATAATAATAATAATAATAATAACCACCCTGTAATAAAGCAGAATAATCATAATAATCACCCTGTAATAAATCATAATAATAATAATAGTCCTGTAATATAGCATAATAATAATAATAATCACCCTGTAATATAGCATAATAGTAATCATTACCCTGTAATAAAGCATAATAATAATAATCACCCTGTAATATAGCATAATAATAATAATAATAATAATAATCACCCTGTAATATAGCATAATAATAATAATAATAATCACCCTGTAATATAGCATAATAATAATCACCCTGTAATATAGCATAATAATAATAATCATCATCACCCTGTAATATAGCATAATAATAATAATAATCACCCTGTAATATAGCATAATAATAATCACCCTGTAATATAGCATAATAATAATAATAATAATAATAATAATCACCCTGTAATATAGCATAATAATAATCACCCTGTAATATAGCATAATAATAATAATCATCATCACCCTGTAATAAAGCATAATAATAATAATAATAATAATAATAATAATAATAATCACCCTGTAATATAGCAAAATAATAATAATAATAGTCCTGTAATATAGCATAATAATAAATAATAATAATCCTGTAATATAGCATAATAATAAATAATAATAATAAATAATAATCCTGTAATATAGAAAAATAATATAAATAATCCAGTAATATAGCATAATAATAATAATAATAATAATAATCACCCTGTAATAAAGCATAATAATAATAATAATCATCACCCTGTAATATAGCAAAATAATAATAATAATAGTCCTGTAATATATCAGAATAATAATAATAATAGTCCTGTAATATAGCAGAATAATAAATAATAATAATCCTGTAACATAGCATAATAATAAATAATAATCCTGTAATATAGAAAAATAATATAAATAATCCGGTAATATAGCATAATAATAAATAATAATAATCCTGTAATATAGAAAAATAATATAAATAATCCGGTAATATAGCATAATAATAAATAATAATAAACATGTAATATAGAAAAATAATATAAATAATCCAGTAATATAGCATAATAATAAATAATAATAATCCTGTAACATAGCATAATAATAAATAATAATAATCCTGTAATACAGAAAAATAATATAAATAATCCTGTAATATAGCATAATAATAAATAATAATAATCCTGTAACATAGCATAATAATAAATAATAATAATCCTGTAACATAGAAAAATAATATAAATAATCCGGTAATATAGCATAATAATAATAATAATAATAATAATAATAATAATAATAATCACCCTGTAATAAAGCAGGGCAATATTTTAAGTTATTTGGGGCGCGATCCGATATAGATCGTAGTTTGCGGCGCAAGCGAGGGAACCTCCGCCGCCCGTAGTTTCAGCTTGCAACTCGAGCTATCCCATATACGGCGCCGTCAGATGCTAAAGTGCCATAAGTCAGATAAACCAGCGATGTCCAGAAATCTGCGTAAGTACAAATTTCTGGAGTCGCCAGTGACTTACGGCACTTTAGAAACTGCCGGCGCCTACAAAACCTGACTAAGTTATAAAATCACCCGTACTGTCTAACACGCCTCCCAAACATAGCCCGACACATCTAACCCTCTATCCGCTATCCCCCTCACTATCTTAACAATAAAAAATGTATTAACCCCTAAACCGCCGCTCCCGGACCCCGCCGCCAACTACATTAACTACCCCCTAATGTGAGCTCTTACCCCGCCACATTACCTACCCCCTAATGTGAGCCCCTTACACCGCCGCCACCTATATTAACTACCCCCTAATGTGAGCTCCTACCCCGCCACCAGCTACATTACCTACCCCCTAATGTGAGCCCTTACACCGCCGCCACCTACATTAACTACCCCCTAATGTGAGCTCCTACCCCGCCGCCAGCTACATTAACTACCCCCTAATGTGAGAACCTTACACCGCCGCCAGCTATATTAAAATTATTAACCCCTAATCTAATCCCCCTACACCGCCGCCAGCTATATTAAATTAATTAACCCCTAATCTAATCCCCCTATACCGCCGCCAGCTATATTAAATACATTAACCCCTAATCTAATCCCCCTAAAGTAATTACCTCTATTACCAGCCCTTAAAAGGGCCTTTTGTGTGACATTTCCCCAAAGTAACAGCTCTATTGCCAGCCCTTAAAAGGGCTTTTTTGCGGGGCATTTCCCCAAAGAAAACAAAATTTATGCTTACCTGATAAATTTATTTCTCTTGTGGTGTATCCAGTCCACGGGTTCATCCATTACTTGTGGGATATTCTCCTTCCCAACAGGAAGCTGCAAGAGGACACCCACAGCAGAGCTGTCTATATAGCTCCTCCCCTAACTGCCACCCCCAGTCATTCGACCGAAGATAAGCAAGAAAAAAGGAGAAACTATAGGGTGCAGTGGTGACTGTAGTTAAAAATAAAAAACACCTGCCTAAAAATGACAGGGCGGGCCGTGGACTGGATACACCACAAGAGCAATAAATTTATCAGGTAAGCATAAATTTTGTTTTCTCTTGTAAAGGTGTATCCAGTCCACGGGTTCATCCATTACTTGTGGGATACCAATACCAAAGCTTTAGGACACGGATGAAGGGAGGGACAAGGCAGGCCCTTAAACCGGAGTTACCACTGCCTGTAAGACCTTTCTCCCAAAAATAGCCTCCAAAGAAGCAAAAGTATCAAATTTGTAGAATTTAGAAAAAAAAGGTATGAAGCGAAGACCAAGTCGCCACCTTACAAATCTGTTCAACAGAGGCCTCATTTTTAAAAGCCCATGTGGAAGCTACCGCTCTAGTGGAATGAGCTGTAATTCTTTCAGGAGGCTGCAGGCCAGCAGTCTCATAAGCTAAGCGTATTATACTTCTTAACCAAAAAGATAGAGAAGTTGCCGAAGCCTTTTGGCCTCTCCTCTGTCCAGAGTAGACAAACAAAGCAGATGTTTGACGAAAATCCTTCGTAGCTTGTAAATAAAAACTTTAAAGCACGAACCACATCAAGATTGTGTAAAAGACGTTCCTTCTTTGAGGAAGGATTAGGACATAATGAAGGAACAACAATCTCCTGATTGATGTTCTTATTAGATACTACCTTAGGAAGAAACCCAGGTTTGGTACGCAAAACTACCTTATCTGCATGGAAAATCAGATAAGGGGAATCACACTGTAAAGCAGATAACTCTGAAACTCTTCGAGCCGAGGAGATAGCTACTAGAAACATAACTTTCCAAGATAAAAGTTTAATATCTATGGAATGCAGAGGTTCAAATGGAACCCCTTGAAGAACCTTAAGAACTAAATTTAAACTCCCTGGCGGAGCAACAGGTTTAAACACAGGCTTAATTCTAACTAAAGCCTGACAAAACGCCTGAACGTCTGGAACCTCAGCCAGACGTTTGTGTAAAAGAATAGACAGAGCAGAGATCTGTCCCTTTAAGGAACTAGCAGACAATCCTTTCTCCAATCCCTCCTGGAGAAAAGATAATATTCTAGGAATCCTGACTTTACTCTATGAGTAACCCTTGGATTCACACCAATGAAGATATTTACACCATATCTTATGATAGATTTTCCTGGTGACAGGCTTTCGAGCCTGAATTAAGGTATCAATGGCCGACTCGGAAAAACCACGCTTTGATAGGATCAAGCGTTCAATCTCCAAGCAGTCAGACGCAGAGAAATTAGATTTGGATGTTTGAAAGGACCTTGAAGTAGAAGGTCCTGTCTCAGTGGCAGTGTCCATGGTGGAAAGGATGATATGTCCACCAGATCTGCATACCAAGTCCTGGGTGGCCACGCAGGAGCTATCAAAATCACCAAAGCTCTCTCCTGCTTGATCTTGGCAATCAGACGAGGGAGCAGAGGAAAAGGTGGAAACACATAAGCCAGGCTGAAGGACCAGGGCGCTGCTAGAGCATCTATCAGCGCTGCCTTGGGATCCCTGGACCTGGACCCGTAACAAGGAAGCTTGGAATTCTGACGAGACGCCATGAGATCCAGTTCTGGTTTGCCCCATAGTTGAATCAACTGGGCAAATACCTCCGGATGGAGTTCCCACTCCCCCGGATGAATAGTCTGCCGACTTAGAAAATCCACCTCCCAGTTCTCTACTCCTGGTATATGGATAGCTGAGAGATGGCAAGAGTGAACCTCTGCCCATAGAATTATCTTTGAAACCTCCAACATTGCCAGGGGGCTCTTTGTACCCCCCTGATGGTTGATATAGGCTACAGTCGTGATGTTGTCCGAATGAAATCTGATGAACCTGACCGCAGCTAGCTGAGGCCAAGCCTGAAGAGCATTGAATATCGCTCTTAGTTCCAGAATGTTTATCGGAAGGAGGGCTTCCTCCCGAGTCCACGAACCCTGAGCCTTCAGGGAGTTCCAGACTGCGCCCCAGCCCAGAAGGCTGGCATCTGTCGTCACTATAGTCCATTCTGGCCTGCGGAAGCTCATTCCCCTGGACAGATGAACCCGAGATAGCCACCAGAGAAGAGAATCTCTGGTCTCTTGATCAAGATTTAGCAGAGGGGACAAATCTGTGTAATCCCCATTCCACTGATTGAGCATGCAAAGTTGCAGTGGTCTGAGATGTAGGCGGGCAAATGGAACTATGTCCATTGCCGCTACCATTAAGCCGATTACTTCCATACACTGAGCCACTGACGGCTGAGAAGTGGAATAAAGAGCACGGCAGGAAGTTAGAAGCTTTGACAACCTGACCTCTGTCAGAAAAATCTTAATTTCTACTGAATCTATCAGAGTTCCTAGGAAGGAAACTCTTGTGAGAGGGGAGAGAGAACTCTTTTCTTCGTTCACCTTCCACCCGTGAGACCTCAGAAAGGCCAGAACAATGTCCGTATGGGACTTGGCGATTTGAAAAGTCGACGCCTGAATCAGAATGTCGTCTAGGTAAGGGGCCACCGCTATGCCCCGTGGCCTTAGAACCGCCAGTAGGGACCCTAGAACCTTCATAAAGATTCTTGGTGCCGTGGCTAACCCGAAGGGAAGAGCCACAAACTGGTAATGCCTGTCTAGGAAGGCAAACCTGAAAAACCGATGATGATCTCTGTGTATCGGAATGTGCAGATAAGCATCCTTTAAATCCACGGTAGTCATATATTGACCCTCCTGGATCAAAGGTAGGATGGTTCGAATAGTCTCCATCTTGAAGGATGGGACCCTGAGAAATTTGTTTAGGATCTTGAGATCCAAGATTGGTCTGAAAGTTCCCTCTTTTTTGGGAACTATAAACAGATTTGAATAGAATCCTTGCCCCTGTTCCTCCCTTGCAACTGGGTGGATCACTCCCATGACCAGAAGGTCTTGAACACAACGTAAGAATGCCTCTCTCTTTATCTGGTTTGCAGATAATTGTGAAAGATGAAATCTCCCTTTTGGAGATGAGGCTTTGAAATCCAGAGGTATTCCTGGGAAACAATCTCCAGAGCCCAGGGATCCTGGATGTCTCTTGCCCAAGCCTGGGCGAAGAGAGAAAGTCTGCCCCCAACTAGATCCGGTCCCGGATCGGGGGCTACTCCTTCAAGCTGTCTTAGAGGCAGCAGCAGGTTTTTTGGCCTGCTTTCCCTTGCTCCAAGCCTGGTTAGGTCTCCAGACTGGCTTGGACTGGGCAGAATTTCCTTCTTGTTTTGTAGTAGAGGAAGTTGAAGTTGCACCACTCTTGAAGTTGCGAAAGGAACGAAAATTAGTGTGTTTGGTCCTTAATTTGTTGGACCTATCCTGGGGAAGGGCGTGGCCTTTCCCTCCAGTAATATCAGAAATGATCTCCTTCAGTCCAGGCCCGAATAGGGTCTGCCCCTTGAAGGGAATGTTGAGAAGCTTAGACTTTGAAGTAACGTCAGCTGACCAGGATTTAAGCCATAGCGCCCTACGCGCCTGAATGGCAAAACCTGAATTCTTAGCCGTTAGCTTAGTTAAATGAAACACGGCATCAGAAATAAATGAATTGGCTAACTTAAGAGCTTTAAGCCTGTCTAGGATATCATCCAACGGGGTCTCCACCTGAAGAGCCTCTTCAAGAGACTCGAACCAGAAAGCCGCTGCAGCAGTGACTGGGGCAATGCATGCAAGAGGCTGGAGAATAAAACCTTGTTGTATAAAGATTTTCTTAAAGCAAACCCTCTAATTTTTTATCCATTGGATCTAGGAAAGCACAACTGTCCTCGACGGGGATAATTGTACGCTTAGCTAGGGTAGATACTGCTCCCTCCACCTTAGGGACCGTCTGCCACGAATCCCATGTAGCGGCATCTATGGGAAACATCCTTTTAAACGCAGGAGGGGGAGAGAACGGTACATCTGGTCTATCCCATTCCTTCGTAATCATTTCTGAAAACCTCTTAGGGATTGGAAAAACATCAGTGTAAACAGGCACTGCAAAGTATTTGTCCATTTTACACAATTTCTCTGGGATTACAATGGTGTCACAGTCGTCCAGAGTTGCTAAAACCTCCTTGAGCAATAAGTGGAGGTGTTCAAGCTTAAATTTAAATGCTGTCATTTCAGAGTTAGACTGGAGTAACGCCTTCCCTGAGTGATCTAACAAGCCATGTGGAAAACTAGGCCCCAAAATAAAGATTTATCACCCTCAGAGAAAAAACGTTTTTACTCTAAAACATGCAAACGTTTTTACACTAAGTAATAAGAGTATTAACATGAATATTACCCTTTTTTGCAAGCATGATCCCAGTTGCTGTTAAATCACTGTATCAGGCTTACCTCAAATATACCAGGCACTGTCAGCATTTTCTAGACCTTATCTCTCTAGAAAAAAAATATACTGAACATATCTCAAAGCAGGCAATCTGCAGACCATCCCCCCAACTGAAGTTTTCTTTCCATACTCTTCAGTTATGTGTGAGAACAGCACTGGACCTTAGTTACAAACCGCTAAGATCATCAAACCTCCAGGCAGAATTCTTCTTCCAATTTCTGCCTGAGAGTAAAAAGTACAACGCCGGTACCGTTTAAAAATAAATAACTTTTGATTGAAGGTCAAAAACTACACTAATTCACCACATCTCTCTTGATACTTCCTTTCTTGTCGAGAGCTGCAAGAGAATGACTGGGGGTGGCAGTTAGGGGAGGAGCTATATAGACAGCTCTGCTGTGCGTGTCCTCTTGCAGCTTCCTGTTGGGAAGGAGAATATCCCACAAGTAATGGATGAACCTGTGGACTACACCTTTACAAGAGAAATCAGCTCTTTTACCAGCCCTTAAAAGGGCTTTTTGTGGGGCATTGTCACAAAGAAATCAGATCTTTTGCATCTAATCTAAATTCCCCTACACCGCCGCCTCCTATAATAAATGTATTAACCCCTAATCTAATTCCCCTACACCGCCGCCACCTATATTAAATAGATTAACCCCTAATCTAATCCCCCTACACCGCCGCCAGCTATACTAACTATATTAACCCTAATTATATTAGGGTTAATATAGTTATTATATTATATATATTAACTATATTAACCCTAATTATATTAGGGTTAATATAGTTAATATCGTTATTATATTATATATATATATATATATTAAGTATAATAACCCTATCTAACTCTAACATCCCTAACTAAATTCTTATTAAAATAAATCTAATTAATATTAATATTATTAAAATATTCCTATTTAAATCTAAATACTTACCTATAAAATAAACTCTAAGATAGCTACAATGTAATTAATAATTACATTGTAGCTATTTTAGGGTTTATATTTATTTTACAGATAACTTGGTATTTATTTTAACTAGGTACAATAGCTATTAAATAGTTAATAACTATTTAATAGCTACCTAGTTAAAATAATTACCAATTTACCTGTAAAATAAACCCTAGCCTAAGTTACAAATAAACCTACACTATCAATAAATTAAATAAACTACAAATATCTAAACTAAAATACAATTAAATAAACTAAACTAAATTACAAAAAAAACAAACACTAAATTACAAAAAATAAAAAAAGATTACAAGATTTTGAAGCTAATTACACCTATTCTAAGCCCCCTAATAAAATAATAAAGCCCCCCAAAATAAAAAAATGTCCCTACCCTATAATAAATTAAAAAAGTTAACAGCTCTATTACCTTACCAACCCTTAAAAGGGCCTTTTGCGGGGCATGCCCCAAAGAAATCAGCTCTTTTGCCTGTAAAAAAAAAAACACAATACCACCCCCCAACATTACAACCCACCACCCACATACCCCTATTCTAAACCCACCCAAACCTACCTTAAAAAACCTAACACTACCCCCCTGAAGATC